>NW_010539452.1:0-10275 GCF_000687285.1 Phaethon lepturus | reverse complement strand
GAATGTTATGAAATAGCCACAAGAAAACTCAACCATGTTGTTCTAATTTAGGGTAGAGTAGATAGGGTCTTCTTTTGGAGCATGAAAATGTAATCTATCCCAGTCTCTCTTTCCCCACCGCCCCTTTCAAATAACAGCCTGCCCCCTCATCCACAATAAATTAACAGCTAAACATAGCTGACTTCCAACCAGGATGTTATGAGGATTTAGCCTTCCTATGGACACATACACTTACAAAAGAAATTGTTGTAATGAGATTGAGATCAAAATATTGCCCAGAATCCTTTTAAAAACGAGGGCAGGGAAAAGAGAAGACGGATTTCTTTATGATTTAAAGAAGTATAAATGATCAGAACAACACGATTTGAGAAGTTATAGCAGATGCGTTAATCCGCGTTCTTTAGCTTCAGATTCTCCCATTTAACGTTAAGTGTCAGCTTGTTCCAGAGCTTGAAGACACTGTGTAAAGAATGACTGCATATCTTCTAAAAACAGAAGTTGGTGAGATCTCTGGGACAGTTTGCCCAAAGACTCTATTGTGCCTAAACTCTTATGGGAATGCAATTCAGAAAGGTTTATTCAATAAATTTAAAGAAATACCTCCTACGGGAAGCAAAAGACATAACAGAATGAAAAACATTTCCTGTAGGAGGAATATTTTTAGACTTTTAGAGAGAGAGGCAAATGAAAACTGAACAGAGCACTGCCAACTGGTTTCTCACCACATTACTCTCAGTAGGGTGCAACTCAATTGACATTACCCTTTACAGAAAAAAAGAAAAAGACAGTGCTCAAAAACTATCTTGTCATATTACAACAGTGGCAGAAAACAAAGGGATAAAGCAAATAAAACCTGAAAATAGCAATGGAAATATTGTATTAGTCTTCCTCTTACAAAATCAGTCATAGATGTTCAGTGGAGGTACAGTCCCATCACTGAAAATCAAATCCAGGAAGCCAGTCCTTTGGAGAAGAATGACTCTTAGGCAGTGCAGAAGAGATCCTAATCACACTATAAAAAAATGAGTATTTCATTTGTTAGCAAAGTCTGTATCATACTCTGTACTTTGCTGAAACCCATTTTGTCCATTTATGAGACAACCCATTTACAAGAACAAAGGAACGCATTAACATTTGACTTGGCCAACGCAAATAATAGGCTACAGCTACAGCGAAGCAGCTTTTTCTTAGAATGAACTTCAGGTGATGAAAGCAAGAAAAAGCACATTATCTTCCTTTTTAATGTTTGGCATGGAGGATAACTGAAGAAATACCTAGCAAGGACAACTAGAACTTGATAAAAGACAAGTCCAACCTGAAAAAGTCCAAGTGCATGGAACAGTAACTCATAAATGAACAAGGGACAAAACAGAAAAGCAAGATCTACCCAAAGTAGGTTCTCAGCAGCCACAGGTAGTTTCTGTATGGGACTGAGTGCTCGTGTGATTCCTCACGAAGTGCAATGCTGAAAAATCTCTTTTCAACCTTCTGCTGTCAAAGAGTCCTCATGGAGAAATACCATAAATCAGAAGGGCTTCTCTTTGAGAGCATACACAAGAGAGCACAAGTAGGAAGATCCAGAAAAGACAGTTCTGGTTTCACAACTTGGAAGGCTGATGCAAGCTGTTCCCATAGCCAGGACTGTGAGGACGATGACCCAGGGATAAGAGCTTTAGAGTGGGAAACTGGTGTTTGGCCAGAGACACAGTACCTAACCCACTTAGCTCCAAAAACACAAACATGCGGTACCCAACATCTGGTTCCAGTATGACAATGTGGTGAGCGTCAAGCACTGGAAGCTCATCAAATCCTTCAAAAACACTCTTAACTCTCCCAGGGATTTAATAACTGCTTGCTGACAAGCGGAGTGGAACAGACGTGTAACTTGAAATAGTCAGTCTGTACGCATCTAGGAAAAGCTGAAACTCAACCAGAAAGCCTGCACATACATTTCCATTGATACGTATTATTGCTACAGGATAAGAGTACACAAAAATAATATAAATTATTTTGAACAAACACAGCTTAAAAATCTGCACAAAAGAACCAGAGAATCAGAGAATAGTTTGGGTTGGAAGGGACCTTTTAAGGTCACCTAGTCCAACCCCCCTGCAGTAAGCAGGGACATCTTCAACTAGACCAGGTTGCTCAGAGCCCCGTCCAACCTGACTTGCAATGTTGCCAGGGATGGGGCATCTACCACCTCTCTGGGCAACCTGGGCCAGGGTTTCACCACCCTCATTGTGAAACATTTCTTCCTTAGATCTAGTTGAAATCTGCCCTCTTCTAGTTTAAAACTGTTACCCCTTGTCCTATCGCTACAGGCCCTGCTAAAAAGTCTGTCCCCATCTTTCTTATAAGCCCCCTTCAAGTACTGGAAGGCTGCAAGAAGGTCTCCCCAGAGCCTTCTCTTCTCCAGGCTGAACAACCCCAACTCTCTCAGCCTGGCCTCACAGGAGAGCTGTTACATCCCTCTGATCATTTTTGTGGCCCTCCTCTGGACCTGCTCCAATAGGTCCGTGTCTTTCCTGTGCTGAGGGCTCCAGAGCTGGACGCAGGACCCCAGGTGGGGTCTCACCAGAGCAGAGCAGAGGGGCAGGATCACATCCCTTGACCTGCTGGCCACGCTGCTTTGGATGCATCCAACAAGACAGATACAAAAATACAATAGATGCAAAAGTTTTAAAGTGAGGTGAAGTAAGTAAAATTCCTAGGACTGAATCATAACTAAAGGCGTTGCTCCCTATCTGATCCTGTTTTGAGTAGTAGTATTCACCCATCAAAAGTAAAGCACCCACTTGAGGGCTCTGTCAGTCTGAGAGTTCAATACCTTGCAAAATTGGGCGATGAGTCAAGATGTCAAATTCCAATGAAGTTGGAAACTTGCCCTTACCTCCTTAATGCCTCCCTTCCAGTTTCTGTAAGTTGAATGGAGTATTTGGCCTGTTCTCCCACCAACTCACACACCTGGTTCAGTTAAAAAACAGTGTAGCCTAGGATGTACAAAAGCTACGTTTTAAAACATCAGCTTAATTCCAGCGACCCTCACGTTCTCAAATCCTATGCCACATAGCCAGAAAATCAAATATGAGCAGCATTATATCACATTTAATGAGACTAAGATAGTATTGCCATTATAACCTTAATTTTTATTACCTTTTATGTTAAGATTTCAGCTCTGAAACTCTGACACTGATACGATCTAGTTACTACTATACCAGCATGAGTATTCAGCCCTACTCGCTCACAACTCCCTGCTGGTTTCCCTGGTTGCCATTATAATATTTACATCTGGAAGGTAAAAAAAAAACCACACATGCTTAATACCTATATGCTTATGCAGCCGCAACACCCCAGAAGAATAAAGAGAGACTCCTGAAAAGTTCCCCACCTGCAAATTGTCACCACTTCAGTTCTTGTCATACAAAAGAGTTTGCAAAGCTAAACGTGCCACAACCCCATCATGAAGTCAAGACAGCAGTCTGAGTTGTTGATATTTTAGAGGCTGCTCAAAATTACTCTTCAGTCTCATCTCTATTTTCACAAGTTCCTTTCCCATTACTTAAGCAATGCACACTCGGGGAGAATTCTGTCTGTCCTAGCTGTCAACTCCCATATTTTCACCAAATGTCTTCAGACGTAATTTAGTTGGGAATGGGAAGAGCGCATTTGCCAAATGCAGAAATGTTGAATATATTTTGTTACTTTTAATGGCATTCCCCTTCATATGAGACCCACAACATTTCTGCCCACCAAATTTTGCAATCATAGAACTCCTACAGCATTGACTGGGATGGGCTGAAACTAATCTGTGCATCTAGTGGTTTAGGGTGACTTATGGAAGAAAAATAAAGCAAAACAGTTCAGTGGTAAATATCACATGCAGTTTTTTAAACGCAAAGTTAATTACAAAAAAAAAAAAAAACCCAAACCTTCCAAAATACAGTTCTGACATAACTCATTAAATGCCCCCCTCAAAGGGAAAAATGCAAGTTAGCGATTTTGGGGATGGAGGAGTGTCCAGTTTTTTTAAATGTCTGGAGGAAGACCAAAAAAACAAGGTGCCAAAAGGCCGTTTAAACATGCTAGACCCCCATTTTGCTTCCTGGACAGTTAATCAGGAATATGTTCAAACCTCTCTTCCATCCATATAGAAAAAAAGTCTGGGTTAGGTATCAAGGTCCTTAAGGATAACTGTAACAGACACCGAGCTCACACTTCAGCTAATATTGCTCTTCAGAGGTCATTATGGCAAAAAGATTAACTAGAGCTGATGGCAATTTAGTACAGTTCCTGTGAAACGTGTGTCCTTCCCAAAGACAGACAAATTTTCCATCTGATGGGGAAACAATTCTAGAGCATCTCATCATAACAAGCCACACAATACACAGGCAAATGCAGAAGCAATTAAGTCAAAAGCATGAGGCCAGGAGCTCAGGGAAGGTAAAGTCTGTAAGACTATGGCAACTGGAGAGTAATAAATAATAAGCAATAAAGATAAATAATAAATAATAATAAATAATAATAAATAATAAAAAGTAAGCAATAAAATAAATAATAAGCAATAAAGAATCACAAGAGACTAAGTGTTGAGGACGTATTCCATTAAAATATTTGCATGCATAGTGTTAAATTAGTTTATTAGGGAGTACTGACCTTTAGACGATGTGAACTATTGCAGCCTTCAGTGGTAGAGCCTTATCCCCAGTTCCAAGTGCAGCAGCTTTGCTTTTACACCTCGAAAGCTTCAGCTTAGCCCCTGGTTTGACAAACATGCTGTCACATCAGCACCACCTGAAGTGCAATGCCCAGTGAAAACTGGGGAAAGGGTGTCTTCACTTGTGTATCTCACGCTAGGTCTTTTGAAAGCGATGCAGCATATATACTTCTAGTTCACGTTATCTTCATGCATTCTAACAAATAGAAGAAAACTGCCTTCTTTCCCTCTTTTTGTAGGTAACCTACAATTTTCGGAATATGCATCAGTCCTTGCTTACAAGTTGAATAGAGGAAGGAAAAATAAAGAAAACCTCTGCCTTCTCTGCATTTACACTGAACAGGTTCGGCTCCTGCAAACTTCATTATGTGACTGGTCCTTCCTCTCTCCCAACACTAACCTCAAAGACAAATACTCCTCTGAAGCACCTGTAGATAGATATTATCCACATGGCAATGTGACCCCATGGTTTGCCCAATTTTTAAGAATTTTGCTTTACCCTTTATCTCTGAAAGTATTTTTCATGTATGCTCTTCCATCAGCATAGTTTTGAAGCAGAAAGTAAGATATCCACTTGCAGCAACTTAGAAAAATGGAGTTAAAATTAATTTGCAAAAAACAGTGATGCTCAGGGGGAAACTCTGGCAAGCAAGGAGTTATGGAGAGAGGGAATCCAAAGCCACCTTCCAAATGGATTTAAACTCTAAAAGTATCAAGTGAATGTACGGAAGCTGACCTCCCAGGGCACCTACCAGCTGAAACTGGTGTTGCGAGCGTTAACTACTTCCGACAGCCATGCACTAAATTATCACTCCATATGACTCAAACAGAAGTTATAAAACAATTTATGTAAACTAATGTCGTTCTGATATTGCAGATGAGCATCTCCAACATCCTTGCAGCTAGCCACAGCTTGGCCGGCCAGCGGCTCAGGAGAACACCAGGACAACTCCTGGCTTCTGTTCCAAAACCTGTTGAGGAACCAGGGCGACCTTCCCTCCCGCACAAGGGGAAACCCCTCGCTCCGCTGTGCTCAACAGACAGCCTCCCTGGGCAAGCGAGCAGGTCGATCGCGGGCTGCGCCAGGAAGAGGAAGAAGGGAGGAAGGGCTGATCCCAGAGCCCGCAGCAACACGACCGCGCTGAGGAGCGAGCTGCAAACTCACGACGGTGCCTCCTGCTTCCCGGCGGCCAGGCACGCGAGCGGGAAGGCTGCAGACATTTCGCTACCATTACTTTAAAAACAGCTCTCCCCCAAAAGGAGCGTATCAGTTGGAGATGTTGAAGTCTAGTTAGCCAGTAACACAGGCAGTATGATGGCAAAATAATCAGGCTATGTAAGTTTGAGTGTGTAGATTTGGTTTATCATAACAGAGAGATTACGCAGATATATTCACATGATTTGCCGTATTTGTTATACGCATGCTGTGGCTTTCGATTGCCGTCTTTAAGGACAAAAAAATAAGCAGAAGAATTAACACAATATGAGACTTCACGCAGATCTATTCATTCTGATTTTTCACCAGGCAAACATATTCCAGTCACTGTAAAACACTTGCATCCTTAACTTGTACAGGGCTGCTCATAGATTTATGGCTAAATGTTAGCAGAATCAAGGCATTAAGGTATCTCTGCATATTTTTACCGCCTTTTCCTATGATATTTAGTTTACTTATAGAGTCACTTAACCTTGTGAAACACTTAATGAAAGAATAATACTCACAACAGACTTGATTTTGTACGTGAAAGTGAATTTTCTTCAAGGAAAATGGCTTAAACGGGCAGCTGAGATCTGATGGGAACTGAGGATGAATGCTTTTTTCCTTTGTCAAAAATCCCCCTCTGCTTTGCCCTGCTGAAACTGCTGGAAATCTTTGATTTCCACAGACCGAGAAACAGCTTTTTTTATTTAAGCAGCTTATACAAGAGCAGATAATAGAAAGAGGAAAGAATTAGTGACACAAAGCTC
This sequence comes from Phaethon lepturus, assembly GCF_000687285.1. NCBI lineage: Eukaryota > Metazoa > Chordata > Aves > Phaethontiformes > Phaethontidae > Phaethon > Phaethon lepturus. The sequence goes on along the minus strand of NW_010539452.1, from coordinate 3,590 downwards.
TACTAGAAATAATCTTTACAATTGTCAAATGTTCTTATAAATAAAACTACACATCAATAAAGAAGAGCCAGATCACCCGGCAGTGACAGACACCTCCGCCAGATGATGCTTCACATCCAAAAATCTGTGGATCCAAGAACACGGGCCTAACACCTTTCTTTGTGTAAAGCGTTTAGGTGTGACCTGCTTCTGAAACTGGAAATCCCCTGTGCACCCTGGCGTTCCATTAAAAATTATTCATGAATGGCCACGTGAACTGAGCAGCAACCTTTCCATCCCTAGGCCAGTAAACAGGGTCATGGTATAAAATGCTGAAGTCAAAGAACTTAAAAAAAAAAAAAGTAAACCGAACAATCCATCCTTCTCCTGGCCTCATATCCAAGCAGTTACGGGCATTTGCCCCTCACTACAAGAAGGCTGCTGAGGTGCTGGAGCGTGTCCAGAGAAGGGCAACGAAGCTGGTGAGGGGTCTGGAGCACAAGTCTTATGAGGAGCGGCTGAGGGAACTGGGGTTGTTCAGTCTGGAGAAGAGGAGGCTGAGGGGAGACCTTATCGCTCTCTACAACTACCTGAAAGGGGGTTGTGGCGACGAGGGTGTTGGTCTCTTCTCCCTAGTAACTAGTGACAGGACGAGAGGAAATGGCCTCAAGTTGCGCCAAGGGAGCTTTAAACTGAATATTAGGAAAAAATTCTTTACTGAAAGAGGGTTCAAATATTGGAACAGGCTGCACAGGGAGGTGGTGGAGTCATCATCTCTGGAAGTGTTCAAAAAATGTGTAGACGTGGTACTTCGGGACATGGTGTTGGGTTGACGGTTAGACTTGATGATCTTAAAGGTCTTTTCCAACCTTGATGATTCTGTGATTCTGTGATTCATTTTGGCCTCATATACCGAAATCACAGGTCAGCTGGTAAGGGAGCGCTCAGTGCACACTTTAAAATCTGAATACAGCTGGGCCAGGTGATGCTACCCTGCGGCCCTGAAGCACCGCGCTGCGCAGGGCGGGATTGGCACAGCTCGCGCCCCAGCGCCTGCTGCAAACCGCATCTTCACCGCGCCTTTCTAGACGCCACCGCACAGATCCAGCTCGGGACGGGTGAAGGAGGTCCTGCTCAGAAGCTGTTATTTTGGGGGGTTCTAAAGAGAAAATCTCCATGACGTTTTTACTTCTCTTTACCGCTTTAGAGATTATATTTAGTGCATGACCTTATTGCTCACACAGTGGCTTTATTTTCCAAAAAGTGCAATTATACTGAAGACGTTAGAATGAAGGCAAAGAAAACAGGTTTTGTAACGAATATCTTTTTTATTCCCCAGCTAATAACACTCAGACCAAAACCTTCCATGGTCATTTTCAGCTTGCAATCATCTATTCAGTTGTCTTTTACAACCGAGTAAAATCACTGTCATGATGAACTTCATTTTTTTAATTGGAAAATGAACGACAGATTTCCTATTGAGAATACAATAGTTTCGATAATGGGACCTTTTGAAGTCACACTACTATAAATTTTTGTTTCCTTTCCTCCCAGTAACATGTGTTTTTTTCGCCTCCTCAAGCACACTTGCTTTGCCACAGCTAGGGTGAAGCCCCATAGAAAGAGAATCCTTCCCTTCCTAAAAACTGAACAAGTCCTTTTCCAATGAAAACTAAGTAGGAAGCAAGCAACTAAACCCTTTATGAACAATGCTGGTTTACAATAAAACCAAACAATGAACACTAGGGTGCAATAAGAGGGGGAATAGATCAGAATCACCTATGTGCAGTTTCATTCAAAATATAGATTAAAACCATTTATTCATGCCATTGCCGATAGTTATAACTAAGTTAATATTTATATAACACCTTGCAAATAGAACCTCTGAAACCAGCAGGTATCAGGCTATACGTCAACAGACGTACAATGCCACAAATTCACAGTGACGACGCTGACCCGCTGCGGGAGCCCGGCTTTCAGGCACAGCATGCCTCGCTCCTGCGTCGCAGCCCCACTGCCGTGACTGCTGGGACGACCACTGTGACAGCACCTGTGCCCAACTGAGGGCTCGTGGAGGGGGGTGGCCCAGCCACCGGCCCAGCCCACAGATGGGGACTCAGCCCAGAGACGCAGACAGTCAGTTGTCGCGACAGCGCTGGGCTCAGGCATTCCCAGCAGAACCACATGTTGGGGGTTTTTTCCTAATGTAAAGGTGATCGTTTTTTTTAAACTATACTCACACTTATGTCTCAGTTATTCGGGCCTCAGCAACAGGAAAGATGCCTCCAAAATACAAGACCTCACTTTGTTAAACACCCATGTCTTAAATGTGTGAAAGAGACTTACCCAGGTTCAAATGCCAAGTAAACAATTTGTCAGAGAACAGCGCTGTATCATCGCATGAAACTGCACTGAGTCAAATTTAACTACAAATTACATCACTATACTGCAATCATGTTGTTAGTAACATAATGCACCCCACAAAACAAGGTCTGACTATTTGAAAATGCTATATACACACCAAATTAGGAAAAAAATCATACTCTTGCATTTGCAGTCTGAAGATGCGCTGTGCTACATGGTTTGACAACATACAGACCTTAAAAAAACGCCCCAGGTGTCCGACACCTTCACACGGATTCAGGGAAAACAAGGAGACCTGCTTACATTTGCAGATCAGAGACCACAGTCTGAGTCACGGATGCAGTTGGGAAACTCTGTGCAAGAAATCTTACGTATCTTATACTTTTTGATGTTCCTTATCAAATTATAAGTGGATAAGCAGCCAACTTAGCCTTAATTTTGTGTGATCATCTAAAGGTCATTACCCACTGTCTCACTGGAGGTTTTCTGTCACGGACACTGCAACTCCCACAAAGTTCTTTGAAATCCTGAATTTTTAACTATCTTAAAACAGGAGCATCAAGATGAAATGTTGCTAAGAGTCACTTCTGATCACCTCCAGAAACAATGGGCCTCTTTTGTCAATCGATCCAATTAGTATTGCCTATTTGTAATAAATACATCTCAAGGGGAAATGGAAAGAAAAGGAAAAGGCTGCCTTCAGACCCCAACCCAGAAGCTCCAGGAGACACTACGAAATAGTTAAGCAGGAAACCTCATCGCCACAAACAGGCTGGGGGATTTCTTCAAACAAAAAAATTTCTTCTCCTCCTTCTTACAAAAGACTGTGCATAACCAACTCGCCGAGCAATCGCCATCAAGAAACACTGCCACATTCTTTGCATACATTCGTCCACATGGTACGGCATCTGCAGCCCAACATCGACGACATCCGAGCGAAACGAATAAATATTTGCATTGCAAAGTTGGATTTGTCTTGGAATACGCTCGCTCCTCATGTGGTTTTGACACATGTGCGTTGTCAAATAAATCACAGCTCACTGGGTGCGCACATTAAAAATAATTTGTCTATCTTGTTAGAAGCCATCGCGTACTTCAGTTTACGAGGTGTGAAATTGGCAGGGGAAGGTTTTAGGGGCCCAGGACAACTCTACACGGAGCCCGTCGAGGAAACATCAAAAGCCGCCGCCCGGCCCACCGACGCCGCGGATCCCCGCACCCGGCGCTAACCCCCGTCCCCGTTTCCC
>NW_010539451.1:0-3024 GCF_000687285.1 Phaethon lepturus | reverse complement strand
CTTGACTTCCAAATTCCGTTGCAAATCTGACGTAGGAAAATCCGTTCCGAGGCCAGTGGACTACGGTCCTGTCACTCCAACAAGCGACGTCAAGTCTTGCGATCTCTGGTATTTGACACCCATGCGCAGAACAACACCCTTGCGCCACACTGTCAGTCTGAGCCCCGCGGTAATTCTCATCTGATCTGAATGTAAGAAACACTGACCCTTCATCTGGAGCTGCTCCGTCCTGCACCTACACCTCACGACGCGCCCCGGGGTATACCTGAAGTAACTTGTTTTCCGCATGCGTATTTTTTAACGATGCATGAAAAGAGAAGGGGTTTTTCCCCTTTTTACTTCATTATAAGGTAGAAGCAGCACCCTACATAAATTGAAAACTCTGAAGCCTCAAATGTCTTTCACTGAAATTCGGCTCCCTAACGAAGGGAAACTGAAATTCTTGCTGAGGAGTAACTAGCCATGGTCTCACCATCTTTTACCTAGAGAAATGACTAGGTTGCCAGGGTTAAGGAACCTTCGGGTAGTATTATGTCCGTAACATTTTTAGGCATACAAATGAGACTTTTAGTCTGAGATAAAGCATGCTACATATCTTCACACCAATACTTTTATAATTGTTCCGGCTCCATGACACAATCCTGATGGAGTCCTGAGTGAAATTACACAGCGAGAGCTTGTCTACCAAGCCACATTTCTTTGCTGGTACTCCTCCTCACACTTTCCACCTGGTTTGGCATATTTGCTATTACCAGGGGCCCCGAATTGTGTTCTCCAGCGGCAGAGACTTCCACAATCCGTACATATATATCACTGTAACTACATATACATGTGTACATGTGTATGTATGTGTGTGTGTGCATATATATATCGCTCAGAGCCTGATCTAGTTGAAGACGTCCCTGCTCATGGCAGGGGGTTGGACTAGATGACCTTTAAAGGTCCCTTCCAACCCAAACTGTTCTATGATTCTATGATAAATTTTACCTTAAACTTACGTCTGCATGAGCATGTATGTCTTAATGTCTATAGGCATCCTTTTTCATTAACAAAGTTTCATCAGGCTAGAAGCTTTGGGGAGGAAAGCATCCACCAGATGTTTTAACGCTGCCATTGAGTCATTTGGAAATTTCTAAAAAGAAATTGCAAATTGAAATCAGAACGTAGTGGGGACACAGCACACGATGAACTGCTGCTTAAACCATCACGATGTAGACCTCAATCCACAAAGTGATTAATCAGATACCTTCTTTTTGTTTTCATAAATGATAAGTAAATCCACTTAGTTTATACGAATTGTGCCTGTAGGGATTCCTTCTTCCTCACCCCTGTGCTAACTCTGGGATGGCAGCAAGCCAGAAACGAGCAAATACTAGCATTTTTGAATTATGTCAACTTGTATGTTTATTTCTTTTCTCAGGGAAAAAAAAAAATCAGTCTAGAAGGAATTTCTGGTTTCATTATTTAGTTCTGCTTTTCCTGCACTTAACCACAATATCATTATCAAAGCACGCCCTGATAAGTAAAATACAAACTCTTCCATCTGTAAGTTTAGTCAGTAACAGCATGGCCAAGTAACCACTACTCTCCCCTTTACCGAATGCAAAGAACAGTCTTTGCTCACAGTGTAGTCTAAGAAAGTATTTTAAATTACAGACTTTTATATGTTTACATACCTAATAGCAGAGAAGCCACTTTAGAGCTTATCAGCTACAATAAAGAGAGCAGAACTTTAGGGCTTTGGCGTTAAGACTTGGACATTAGCCATTAGAAAGCTCGGGTCGGGCTAAGAAATGCCTCCTTGACATCATTACGTAAGATATCATGTTGTTCCACACGGTGGCAAAAGGCTGCAAATAGACTGAGAAAAGCCCCTTGTGTTTCTTCAAGGTTCCTCGAGACTTCTTGAACCAGAGCTTTTACTGCCACGGATTAAGGAATGAGGACCTGCTCAGCTTTAGTAACTCCAGTCCCTTCTCCATAAACTCCACATCCCCATATAGCAATTATAAAGATTACCATCGAGACGTGGCTTCGAACACCAAGACAGATCAAATGGCAGCTCTTCTTGGTTAGCATCTAGCTCACGGGCGAGAAGCGGCAAATCGCCACTCATCTGGGGCACCGCAACATTAAAACACGTGCTGTTCCATTAAGTCCCTTTTTCACCCTCCAGAACACCGACGCCCATCCAAAAGATTAAGCCAGCTATGGAAAGAGCCGCAGCCCACTGTATCCCACTAGCAACGAAAAAATAATACAACACAAATCCCCGTTGAATTAAAAAATCTCTTCAGATGTGAGACTGAAGGCAAAACTAACGAGCACTGCAGCAAGCTCAACAATTGTGCATTTTTCTTAAAACGCCAACCCTTAGAGCAAAGGGGCCATAAATTGTACGATCATCAGAAGAATCCACTTTTTAACAGAGGCACCTCTGCCAGCCTGGGTGTCTTTGATCAGAAAAAGTACTGAAGAGAGGAGAAACCCGAACGTGTGAATTAATGACTCTCCGAGCTTCGTGGCCAAGTCAGGAAGCCTGCTATTTAGCTAAAGCCCCGTGATATGTATGGGGAGAGTGTTATCTAAACCGCTAGGACGACTATAAAATATCTTAACAGCTTCTGCTGCTTAGCTGGAAGCAGGGCTCCCCGAGCATCTAATATGAAACAAGTGGCCCAGCCTGTGAAAGGCAGCTCTATATTCAGAGGCCACAGCGGCTGGAAGCTATGGGGTCGTCTCAGAAGCTCTCAATTGTTTTTAAATTCTGTTTTTACAAGGAGCGTGAGATTTATAGGCTCTTGAGGGGAAGAAAATGATGTAACTTGAGTAAATCAACAGGCCATTTATTCCTGGCCCTGTTTCCTCTCTGTCACTGGGCTCTGGAACTAGCCCCCAAGCACTCCCTCTTCAAAACAAGAGGCAGCCCCACTGCAGGCATCTTGCAGGGACAGTTAAAGGCACAGCTCCTTTTTCCTTTCCTGCGCGGGGGGAACGTGGGGCAGCCCGCGACTTGCGGCTCTG
>NW_010539450.1:0-811 GCF_000687285.1 Phaethon lepturus | reverse complement strand
CCCTGGTGGCCCCTTCATCTTCCTCACATTTTCCTCTTTCTGCTCCCCCGTCTTTTCTTCCTCTGGCTCCTCCTCTTCCTCACCTCCCCCCGCCCCGTGTCCCCCACCCACTTCTGCTCATTCACCTTCTTTCCACCTTTCTTCTTCTCACTCCTCTTTTCCTCCTTACCTCCCTTTGTCTTCCTTATGCCACTCGTCTTCCTCGCGCCCCTCATCTTCCTCACGCTCTCCTGCCGACTTCTAATGCTTTTGTGCATCTTCTTCCTCACACCTTTTTCTTCCTTGTGCTCTTTCATGTTTTCCACATGTACCTTCTCTTCCTTACACCCTCCTCTTCCTCACATCTTCCTCTTTCCGCTCCCCCTACTTCTCCTCCTCTTCATCATGCCTGCTTCTTCCTCCTGGCCTCCCACTTTTCTCCGCTCCTCTTCCTCGTTCCCCCTTCCCCATCCCCTCTCTTTCTCTTCACCGCCTCTCCTTTGTGCGCGTTCTCCTTCTCACACCCCTTCCTCATACTTCCTATTCCTCGCACCTTCTTCCTTCGCATGCCTCTTCTCTTCTTCCTTGCTCCCTCCTTTTCCTCTCTCATGCCTTTCTACTCCTTGTGTCCCTTCATCTTCCTCACGGCCCTTCCTCTCTCTCACGCCTGCCTTTCTCTCGTGCCCCTCCTCTTCTTCACACCTTCCTCTTCCTCATGGCCCTTTGTCTTCCTCCAACTTTTCTGCCCCTCCGCGCAGGCACAGGAGCTGAAAGAGCGGGGGAACCAGGCGCTGGCGGCCGGGGACGTGGGGGCGGCCCTGCGCCATTACAC
>NW_010539449.1:0-4711 GCF_000687285.1 Phaethon lepturus | reverse complement strand
AAAGGCCTCACATAGGCTAGCTGTAAGGAAGGTGTCTATGGCAGAAGAAAAGCATGACAATACCTCACTGGAAAGACTGAAGAGACTTTTGAGAGTATGTAAATGGTAAATGGACAGATTAAGCCAAGACAAAGACTTGAATCCTGAAGAGATGTACACACATGTTCATATACTGGTATTTATGGGCTCCTACTACATATAAATGTTATGAATTATGGCGATAGGGCCTTAATGCTTCTCCTTTACCACAGCACCATAGTGGCACAATACCAATGTTTTTTTCTTGTACTTTACACAGCCTTGAATTGGCAAAGAAACAGGATCTGGAACTCTGCATCAGGACAGCCTGCAGAATTGGCCTCTTGTCAGATTATTTTAAAAGTATTTTTTAACTTCCATGACTATAATCCCATTTGAATTCTGTTGCCTAGACTAACACCCCTACGTGTACTAACGGAGCAACACTAAACTTTTTCTCTGAAAAGAGAAGGAAAAGAAATGGGTATTAAAACAGACCACAGTTTAAAGTAATAAAACCAACATGCAGTTGTTGTTCACTCAAATATTTCTGACCTGACCATCTGGGAAAAGGAAATACAGTACTTTACAGCAATAGGTATTATGGTAGTCCTAACATGCTGAGTTACTGAACTGTCTGAAATGTTTATGGTTAATTAACTGTAAGTTACACTGACAAGTTTCAACATCAGTCATACATACACACACAGAGAGATATATTTTATAAGGCTACAAAACTGTCTGAGTTTTACTAGCAATAAAAAAAATGTGAGCTTTTATCATGCAAGCCACTATTAAAACCATGTGAAAGAGCCAATCTGTCAAAAAAAGGAAAAAAGTGCGTGGATCTCATTATTGTGACCGGTCTCAAAAGGCTATTACACTGACACAGTAGTGTTATAATAAAACAGTAAGAAAATTACTGAGTCAATACATAGATCTGATGGTCAGCTGAAAAAAGAGAAAGGAAAATAAACAGCAAGAAAGAACACTGTACCTTTTAGCACTAGTTGACAGTTTAGCTGCTGTTTTGCTTGATATTTTGCCCTCTTTTTTCTTGGGTTGAACCTGTTTTGCTGAACACCATCACGCTGATCTCCATCAGAGCTGCCTCCACTAGTGCTTGGACTATCATCAACCCTCTGCCCCTCTGTCGACATGGCAGATGCTGCACCAAACAAAAAACAAACAACGTAAATTAGCTTTTTCAGTAGAAATTGTCCAACAGTATTTCTTATATGCCTTAAGGAAATAACACACGAGATTTATGTCTTTGTCTTAATACATAATGCTTGTGTTACAGTACTTCAGTAACCTTAGTAGTGAAGAGTTTTGCCATAAGCACCTTAGCAATAATTCAGGAGTTGGTCATTTTAAACCCCATACCAAATAAACTCATATATATGAAAAGCACAAGTTACTGTAGTTAAGTGGGAAAAATAATTCTGGAAGTATAATATCATTCACTGTTTAAGTGATATTTTTCAACTGCTTGGCAGCATCATGAGTTAACTATCTCATCACTATGCCACCAGTTCAAATCTAACCTAATTTGTTAAAAACTGAGAGCTACTACTATCTTAAGACCCTGTTATCCCATACAAAATAAATCTGTGGGCTCATTCCAAGTCTATAATGTGGGTTTCCACATTACAAAATCCACATCTTGGCATGCTTGATGGAAACATTCACAGACCCAAAAGGCACTAACACAGGACTGTTTGTATTTACTAAAATGGTACACTTGTAGAGTCGTAAGCACGCTTGTAGAGGACATAAGGAAGTTTTTTCCTGACAAATTCTCTTCAGGCAACATGAGGCAACAAAGTTGTCAGAGAACACGAGCAACAAGAAAAATCAGTATATTTCAGAAGTCAAGTTAATGCTTTATTTGCACACTTCTGATCCTAGTTAGATATTTTCATTTCTTCCTTCTTTTTAAATAGTATAACAATACGCCGACAGATGAGGAATTACAAGCCCACTGTTACAGCTGTCATGACTTCTCAGACTGTTCTAATGAAGGGCAGATGTCCATGAAAAACTCTTACTGAATTAGCATATGTGGTGGCAATGCCTGTTAGAAAATTTTACAAAAAAAAAACCCAAAACCAACAAAAACCAACAACAAACCCATAAGGTCTTTTGTTTAACTCCAAACCTGTAGTTTATATATGTATTTTATATATCCTCCTCTAGAGATTTTAATAAAAGAACCACCTTCAAAGCACAGAGGCCCAAATGTTACTTGCTTACACCCACACAATCCCCATATATCTGGGTGGTTTTCTGGTCGAATCTGTCTGAATCAAGAATTTGCTCTTTCATACAAAGAGTTTTAAATTGCTGTGAACTTTGACTTGCTTTTCCTCTTACCTATGTACAGACACCATCACAATTAAGAACAAAACTATTCACCTTGACTATTATATGCTTTAATACTCTCTCAAGGGAGAATAACGAGATAGCAGGCTGAGATTCAACCATGCTCATTCAGTGGATTAAACAAAGTTCATCTCACTGCACGTATTTATGGAAAGAGACAGCAAAGGCAAAGTAACATCAATGCCAAGAGAGTTATGTTGAAAAGGACGCTCTTTAAAAAGGCCGTGTTCCAGTTATAGTTGCATGCAAGAAAATACATTTACTCCTATTCTGCAAAAGCCTTACCAAGATTCAATTCTATCAAATGGTACACACTGTGGAGTGGAAGAACTAATCCTTTCAGGCATTATTGACACAACCCAACTAACTTCAGGAGGAATTAGATCTTTTTTGTCTAATTTATGAGGCTATTCTGAAAAGGAAATCTGGAAGTATGGCATCCCTTCAAAATGTTTAGGGGCTAAAATAGCAAGTAATAGCAAGTGATAGCAAGAGATGGATACGGGACTAGGTTTCCCTTAATCAGCTTAAGCTACATTTTGGATTTTATTATGGAAAATAATACTTTATAAATATCTTTTCATATATAAATTTATATAAAAAACCACAACACCTAGCCTGCTCATTGAAGTAACTGAAATAATGCATAGTTGGAAACCTAAAATTAAAATACAAAAATTGTTCATTCTTAGAGAACAATTTTTCCTGCAGTACAGCTACAACATTGTATTTAACATAATTCATATATTTACATGGGTTAATGTTTCGATATTTACATCCTGGTTGTCAAATTTTAAGATAAAGGCAACAGAAGATTTAGAGGTAATAAAACACAAAAGTACCATATTCTGACAAGTCAAAATATGCATTTAATAACTATAATGCAATTTGGTAGTAGGTACCCATTTTCTTTGCTTCTACATAGAGCTAAAATACAATCACATCTTTTTTTATAACACTTTTGATGGCCTTTATTTTACTCTAGATTTTAGTTCTGATCTTTGCTTAATACATCTAATTTTAAAGAGAAAAATTATCTCCACAGTGCACAGAGGCTTTAACACTGCAGGCCGGAGAGTTAAAAGCGTATTTAATAGAGCCTATATGCATAGGACATCTGCTGTGAATAATCTTGGCTATAAATATTACTATTATCCAAAACAACTGTATTCACTTCATAAGTTCAGGTTACTATCCAGCAGACAAACACTGTAACAGTAGCCCAGAGCATATAATTACTGTAACGTGTAATGCCAGCATTTACAACAGGAAAATGCTTAAATCTGTCATTTGATGTCTGGCTAGTTTCTTGGGGGTTTTTAGGGTTTTCTTCCTCTCTCCTTCTCTCTCTGTTCCCCTTTCTGACATCCAGGTGGTTCTTTCCCTGCCTTCTCCTCACAACATATGCAATTTTAGGAATTTTGCATACTTCCAAGGGATGCTCAATACTGTGGTAAAAGTGCGTTTTAAAGGGCCTGAAGTCAAACACTTCAAACGTGGTCAAACTTAAAAGACAAACAGACACATGAACAAATAAAGAGAATGGGAAAAAAAAACAACCCAAACACTCAACCAAGGGGATGACATTGCTCAAAAAATATTTCACTGCCACGAACACAGACAGAGAAATACAAGATACTCCTTGAATCTGGACAGCCGTGTGTGTTTGCAACTGTCACAGGGCGTGAGAGGAAAGACACGGCATGTCCAGGTCCCCGGCTGCCAGCCTGTTCTACATTCAGGAGAGGGTTGCTAACCTCCCTGCTGTTGTGCTGAGAAAAATGAGCAGAGGGGACAAGAGGAAGGAGTGAAAAGGGACTTAAAAGTCTCTCCCTTAACATGAGATGATTCAGCAGAGACATAGATTACAAATCTAACTACAACTATCAATTCTAAGTGAAGGGTGTCCAAAAGGTCCTGCTTCTGTCATACATATCCACTGGCACCTTCCCCTCCTTCCTCAAAAAAAAAAAAAACCCCAAAAAACCCCACAACAAAAAAACCAACCACCACAACCCCTCAAAAAAATCCAAAACAACTCAATCCAGCATTCAGGGAAAGACAGATCCTGGCAATGCGCAGATGGGTCCCAAGGGCGGCAGAGCTAGTGATGATGTCTTTCTAAAGCGGTCTCAATTTCCTATAAGCCAAGATAAACCGAGTATTTCTGCAGGGTCCACGAAGAGCAGCAACAGCCGCCTTACTTCATCTTCATCAGAAACCATAAAGGGCAACAGGGCCACAACACGGCCGGAGGAGCCCGCTTTCCGGCCGGGCAGGCTCCGCGGCTGAGGGGCAGCCCCGGGCT
>NW_010539448.1:0-1249 GCF_000687285.1 Phaethon lepturus | reverse complement strand
TGTTCAAAGCCCTGGGGGAGCCTTGGTGGGACCGTGGGGGGGGGTAATAGCTCAAGAGGAGCCGGCAGATCTCAGCCCTTCGACACAGGGCTCTCACCGTCAGACCCCCAAGGCTCACCGGCAAAGCTGCCGCGTCCTGCGGCACCCTCGGCCATGGTCGCAAGGCCACGTGGAGCAAAGAGACCCACCTATGGCCCCTGTCTCCCTCCAGCCACACACCCCCGTCCCGTCCTTCCTGGGGGGTCTAAAATCAACCTGTCTTCCAGGGACGCCGGAGGAGGGTCCCTGTTCCCCAAACATCAGCTCTCCAAACCTCACAGGCATCTCCACAGGCTTTGACTTCCCATCTCCTGCCCATGGGAGAGGGCATCTAAAAATAGTAGAAAAAAATACATTAAAGATGCATGTTTTTTTTCCTTTTTTGAGCCCAAATTTTAATGGAAATTTTGGAAAACTTCTTGTGCTGGTCTCAGGAGCATTTGTGGGTGTTTTTTATCGAGTTTGGGGTATTTTTCTTTCACTTTGAGCCCTCCCCAGGCAGGCCAGAAAGAACCGAGGTGTTTTGCTTCTCTTCGCTGCCCCAGCTTTCCCACGTTCCCTGACTGTTCGAAGTGGGTGCGGAAGGAAAAAAAATCAAATCAAAAAACTGTCGTCATGGTCACAAGGAGGCAAGTTTTTAAACAGCAAAAATGAAAAAGGGCTAAAAAAAACCCCAAGCAGCCAGTGCTGACCGCCCTGAGCAGCTTTCGTTTTGCCGCGTGCCAGAAACGAAAGGCAAGTCCAAGTTTTTAACATGCAAAAGTTTTGGAAGTTCACCTCCTAATAATGGATACTCACGTATCAGGAAGGGTAAACACTGAGTGTTTTTCATGCAGGACGACGGTGTTTAGGAATTTTCCAGCCACTCAGCCTTCACTGATGGGACAGACATTTGGAAACACGTTTCTTGCTGAGCGCAGCAAAACAGAAACTGCTACTTTTTGCTTTTCTTAAAAAAAAAACAACTCCATTTTTTAGTGCCCTCCCTCCCTCCCGAATGCATTTTGGCAGGTTCCCGCAAGGGAACGTGTCCTCTCCCGGGAGGGTTGGAGCTCCTGGCCTCCAAAGGCCCTGGGCCGGCCCCGGGCCCCGCTGCTTCTGCAGGCCCAGAAATGCCCCCAGCAGGGCAGGGGCCGGGGCCGAGACCCCTCGGGTGCTGCGGGTGCTGCGGGTGCCCGTCCCAGCGCCGTCGGGGCAGCTCTGGGGAGGG
>NW_010539447.1:0-11156 GCF_000687285.1 Phaethon lepturus | reverse complement strand
ACGTGCCGGCTGCCGGGAGCCTCCCCGCCATTAACTGGGGCCTTTCTCTCAGGCAAATCAGGGCGGGCGCTGCTTGCACAGCTGCAACATCCATTTCCAGTTTGAGGGCGGAAAAGGAGTTTTCTTCTCCTCCGTTGTGTCATCCCAGAACGAAAAAGGAGAAAAATAAATAAAAATCCCCTCTGTGCAGAATATGACACTGAGAGACCGTTGTGCACGGCACAGCCCCCTCCTCCACCCACCCATCCCCCTCTGGACACAGCCCTCTCTCGTTAACTGGACTTTTCAAACAGAGGCTGCTGCCCAAATTAATTGGAATCATTTATTGGATCTGATTCATATCAACTTAACAAGACTTCAGTGAAGTGCAGAAAACCCATTCCTCACCAACAGTACCTGCAAGTGTGGTTAAGCAGTGACCCCTTCCAGCACTCACCCCGACGGGGCTCAGCGGTGCTGGCCCCCAGGGTAAGGCTGTCACGAGCATCGCTGGAAGCTGGATGGCATAACTCAAAGGCATCCCAAAGGCTTAATTCCAAACGGCACCATGTCAGTAGCCACCCCTGAAGGATAAACCCTGATTGCAGGGTTACCAGCGCCGCGCCGAAGGCGGCTCCAGAAGGTCGTGGTCGCTGTGGGTGGCTGTCCCAGGGCGGGACGGGGCCAGGCTCAGCGCTCCGCTCTTGTGAGGCTGCTCCTGGGCACCCAGGCTGGCGACAGGCATCACGGCTCTAACCGTATCCGGCACCGCCAAAGCAAATAGCTGTGGGTACGGTTTGTTGTCCACATCGTAAATCTCATGCCCAGAGCAGGCAGAGAGAGGCTGCGAAGGGACGGTGGCTTCTTCCCAGTGCTCCCAGCACTGACATGTGCTCTGCTTCCACTGCTGATTAAAATGCGGCAGGGAGTGCGAGGGCAAGGGAGAACAGAGAGACTCCCTTTCACAACTGCCTGAAGCCCTCTGACCCTTTATATGAAAAATTAGCATCATAATACTTGGCGATATCACAGTGCTGTTAATTCCTCTCATTGTCCTCCTGAAAGATGCAAATGGCATCACCCGTTACTAATTCTCAGCATCAGAGTTCTCTTTAGAAGCAGCTAACCGATAAGCAAGTTATTCCAAAATCAGCTTAATGGGCTTCTGCTGAGCCTGAGCGCAGCCGGTGGGCCCGCATCAAGGAAAGACAGCGCAGGTTTTCCTAGTCTTCTGTGCAGACGGAGAAGAGATTTTTCAAAAGCCCAAAAGAAACATTGACCTAAGGCTACTCTCTGAAGATAACGGCCACCATGGAGAGCTTTTGCAAACCCTGCCCCTAGGCAGACAAAAAGCCTTTCATTTGAATAAAGGGCGGGAGTGATGAGAGTCAGAAAATTACAGAGCCATGAGTTGAACTTCTATTTCTGGAAAAAGTCATGAGACAAATAATCGAATAAATGTTTTGCAAGCACCTAGATGATAAGGCTGAGAGACGTTGAAGTTAATAGGAATATGTCAAGAATTGTGTCAACGCAATCCAATTTCCTTCTTGACAGGATAATAGGGTTTGTGGATGAGGCAGGAGCAGTCAATGTCATGTATCTTCATTTCAGTAAGGTTTATGACACTGGTCTTATACGACACACTCATAAACAAGTTAGGGAAGCATGGCCAAAAGGCAGCTTCTACAGACTGAGTATAAGGGTAGCTTAAAACTGCTCACATTTAATTGTCAGGTTGGAATGATTCATCAGCTGAGAATTTGCAGTGCTCATTGCTGTAGCAGATGTTATTCAATGTTTTCATTAATGGCTTAGCTGATGGAATGAGAACATACTTATTAAATTCTCAGGTGGCATTAATCTGGGAGGGACTGCAGGCACATTTGATAAGATTAGAATCCAAATGGTCTTGATAAGTTAAAGAAATAGTCTGAAAACAACATGAGGCACTTCAATAAAGACAAGTACAAAGTCATATGCTTAGGAAGGAATAATCAAATGCTTAAGTACAAGATGGAGAAGGCAGGATGGTAGCAGGTCTGCTGGAAGAAAAGGGCTTATAAAGCATCACACATGCAGACTTTAGACCATAGTTACATTTTGATGGAAAAAATCAAAATCATATTGGGACGTATGAATATAATTTGTAAGACAAATGAAGTGAGTCTACTTTGCTGGAGCAAGGAACTGCTGCTCAAAGGTGGCTCATGAGCCACACAGACGCTCCTGTCACCAGAGAGTCTGTCTCCAGAAGAGCGAAGGGGGAGATGGCTGGGGGCAGTGATTCTCAGGCAGTAATAAATGCCTGAAAACATCCCAAGGGTAAACCTCCCCAGCAGCCTAAACTGAGCTAAATCAGGGCTGCCTTCCTCCATCATTCACACCTCCACCCAGGCGTGTAGCCCCCTCGTGCCGCGTGCTCAGGTGATGGTGCAGCCCGAGTGGCCAAAGTACCAGCCCTGAAAAAAACAAGTGTTCCCTTTGCTGTGTCTTGCCAGCAGCTGAACTGGCTGGAAGTGAACCCGTCCTGGGTTTTTTTGCTTTACAGGGGTAGTATTTTAACCAGCTCAGCTCTCTGAACCTTCCCAACCCAGCCGCCCACCCAGCTGTGCTAGCACAAGGGAGAAGGGGTGGTGAAAGCTGCAGCAGCTGCAGTTTATGTCCACATAAGCAGCCCCAGAGCTGCCCCCCAAGTGCTTTGGGAGCAGAAGTCTCACTGACCACTGGGTAACCAATTCTCAAAACGGCTGATGCTTGCAAACCACTCAGATGTTGCCCACCACTAGGCAAAATGGCATGTTTTTTTTCAATGAAAGCAAATTTCACAATTCTCCTACTTTCGAGCAGAGATCTTCGCCAGCTGCTCATTGCTGCATAAGTCCGATTAGAAACTTGCCTGCTTTCCCATGGGGAGCCTGTGACCGGTGATACTGTGACAAAGTCTCCCTAAAACAAGCTTGTTTGTTTTCCTTCACTGCTCACTTCCATTTGCTAATAAACAGCCTACACACATATTTAGTCCCATCTAATCTTATGCTTCACTACAAGTGGAATTAAATCGGTTTCTCACTTGTATCTCCCAGGAATGCAACCTACATTATTTCTGGAAGTTAAGGACCCATTGGAATTCAAGCCGGGTTTTATTGTTCTTCCTGTCTCCCACCCTCTGTTTTTTGGGGGAAAACCAGTGTTCTTCTTTTCCTCCAGAGCATGCCCAAGCCCAGCTATGCCACTGTTTGCGGGGTTTTGCCACAATCCCTGGTTTCTTCAGGAGATAGTTTCAGGTGTAATGGAGCAAATCTGGCTACTTGTCACCCTGAGAAGAAAGTCCCCTCTGACTTCCCTGCCCACCCCCTTGCTTGGTTTGACCCCAAGGGATGAGGGGATGAGCCCAGCTGCTGAGGTGCTGGAGCCATCCATCCCATCTGATGGCACTTTATCCTCAGGTTAGTCTGAGCAGAAGGCTCTTTTTGGTGGTCTGGTCTAGGGGACAATCTCACAGCCCGTCCTACCAAAACGGCAGCAACGGGGACCTGTCATGCTGGGGTGAGAGAGCCTGGGGTACCACACCACCAGAACCAACACACCATGGAAAAGCAACAGAGCTTAGAGCTCATTAAACTCCCCCCACCTCCTTTTATAGGATTAAAGCAGGTCTCCTTCAACTAATTCATTTTTGTTCTCCTGGCTGTCCCCTGGGGGAGCCTCGCAGTTACTTGCACCAGGAGGTTTAGGTCAGCCCTGACCAGCTTGCATGTCTGTAAAATATGAATCCACTGTTTATGCTAGGCACATTGGGTATAAGTATGTGAGACTTAAATGCTCACTAAGCCAGTTAAAAACACTCATTTTTTACCTTAAGGTACACATTGCCTTAGACAGCTTAAAATACCATAGAGACTGCTGTTTGTTATAGCCCAGGCAAGGGCTCTCTTGAGTGCCTAGAGGCTTTTTTGGCCAATTAAATGAAGATCTTTTACAATCATTTCACTGGTAAAAGTGCACCCAATGGCACATTTGTAGGTAACATTAAAACCCACTAAAAGATGAGGGGAAAACAACATTGCAAAATTGAACATAGAGTCCTGGGAGTGGCATATGTCCTGCTGTACCCTTTGTAGGCACCTGGACTCTCCTTCTCAAATCATCCTTCAGCCAGAGCCGGAACGTCTCTCAGGAGTTGCCCTGAGCGGCAGCCTCCATTTTAGAGCTGTTGCTGGCCTCCTGCCTCCGAATCTCTACTCTCTCGTGTTAACTCACTAAGTGGATGAACGGTCTGTACAATTATCCCTCACCCTGTCCTGCTCAGAATTGTCTGGAAATGGCTGAAACCTCGAGACAAGTGCTTTTTTGGGTTTTTTTTTAACGCTACCTTGCTGGCACCGAGTACACATGCCTTTCCGTGCAGAGGGGGATGCTCTGCAGCCTTCGTCCCTACAACCTGCAAGGAAGGCACGTGGTTGTGGGTCTGACCGTAGGGCACGAATAACGCTGGGAGAGGGCTCGTGCCCACAGCCCAGCGCACAGCTCTGTTGCAGAGTCTGTGCCATTGCACTGCAGGTGAGATTGGATGTACGTTGACATGCTGCTACCCAAAAAGGGCAACGGAAATCTCTGTTGACCAGTAAGAACGATGCAGATGTGGTGTTTTGCTAAGGGAAGATGTTTGGGTTGTTTGCTAGAGCAGCTTCTGCTGAATAAGGAAGGGCGAGGCTGAACTGAGATAACAGCTTCGCCGTAATAAAGCACATTTGAGGAAATGGATGTGTATAATCAAAAAGAGCTCTGCACTAATGCACAAATCAAAGTGGGTAAAGAAACTCTCAGAAAATCACCTTGGACAATATAAGGATTAAAAACATATGGGTGAACCTTTCAAGTGCCCTAGGTCCCTGGACACCAAGCTAACATGCTTCCACTAGCCTGTCTTGAAGTCACCAAGGCAAGTAACTTGGGCTTTAGGAGTAAAGAGTGTGAACATTGTGGGGGGCTAATTTCCCCCATAAGGATTTTACTTAATAAAATGAGTGAAATTTGTCTTATGTGATCCTAGGAAAGCTGCTAAGTGTTAACTGTCTTCTACTTACTTTCAAAGTAACATAGCCTTTGTAGATCCACTCCCAAAAACAAGTTGGAACTCACACTTGTGATAAGCAAGTTTGAGTTGAAATGATGAACATCTCATTCTTTACCATATGTCCTCCCCACAAAGGTAGAGCTCTAGACTGCTAATTGCGCTTCCTCTAAATAGTTCCCAGTATTTCCCATAAAGCAGGATCTGATTGATAGTGCTTTTTTATATTTTATATCATTTATCTCCTTGGCTACCTGGTCCTACTCACCTCCCGGTGCCCCAGAGAAATTCTATTTTACCCCCCCCTTTGGAAAAATATCATTGTCAGTTTACTAGAAAGCATGGGCAGAGGTCAGTTTGCATCTCAGCAAAGTGGACATTGGAGAAGAAGAGTTGAAGGCACCTCTGCCCACAAGGATACACTAGAAAAGTGTGCAAAGGGCCTCGCTCAGCCTGGACCCCTGCAGATCTGACCACCCCATGGCTTTGTCCAAGCTGTGCCTGACCTAGGGGCTGACCCACAGATGTGAAAAGAAAAGCTGTTTTCCACAGTCCCGCTGCCAGCTGATACAGGATTTAACTGGGAATAGAGCTATGGCATTTAAAAGTCAGGCCAGGTCTGCACTAGGTCAAGGCTAGGAGTGAGGGCTAGAGCTCATCCTGAATGACAGACATCTCCAGAGACTCGGCTCTTGTGGAGAGGTTCCTCCAGTGGTAAAACTGGTCTTTTCTGGCTACAGATAGAAATTTCAGGAGGAGGATGATGGAAAACATGGCCAGGTCTAAAGCCTGATTTCAAGCCTGCCTTTTGTTGTTATTATTAATATTTGTACTTGAAGATTAATTTTGATGTTTAGAAAGGAAGGCAACTTGCCACCATTTGTGCTGCTTATTCACTTATATGATTTCAGCTTAAAACGTACTGGGCAAATGGTGTGAGCAAGCGCCACACACAGCACCCTACTGTGGCCCTAGTTAAAATGGAGGTGGTTTGTTGGCGTTGGACCAGCTCTTGCCACAGAGGGGAACCGCAGTTTTGGTCCAGAGGTACAATGGATGGCTTCACTTGCTGTTTACACCTGCCTCTTTGTAGGTGTCTGCACATCCCTGCAGCTGGGGATGCAGGGACAAGCAGGGGAAAGAGAAAATCTGTGTCACTTCACTTAAAAATGAAGAACCTGCCAGATGCTTCCTGCCAGCATTAACTCTTGTTCCTTCCTCCCAAGCTTCTTCTCCCCAAACCCAGTCCTGACTTTCAGTCTCACTTTTAAGGGGTCCATTTCCCTTCAGCCGTGCGTCTGAGAAGTGCTGCAGTTTCTCCTTGCCCCCTGAGAGGAGGCTGGACCCTGGGAACGGCTGCACCGGGAACGGGCCCCACTTCCCGCGTGAGGGCGGCTGCCAGAGTGCCCAGAGACACGAAGTGGCCAGATGCAGGAAGCTTTCTGTTTACCCTAATGGGGCTGAAAACATGTTTAGTAGATTGGCAAAACATACCGAGAACAGAACTCAACAGGCTGGAAAACACGGGAGTTGGCAAAGGCATTCATGGCATTAAAAGTATATATGTAAAGGTGCCAAGCATTATATTTATATAGCTAGCAGGCAGTGGAACATTTCCATCCCACTAGATGGTCACCAAGGCCCTGCTCTCCAAGGGAAAGGTGTCCCCAGGATCCAGCCATTGCAGCTGCCAAGTGCTCTTGGCTAAATGCATCGATGTGCAACAGGTCAGGCAGGATGCCCCATGGCCAGGGCGGATGGCACGCCAGCAGCTACCTCCCAGTGACAGAAAAACAAGCTGCCCTCCAAGCTGGTGGTGAAAGAGGCAGAAGCGACTGAAGAAGGAGCAAGTGACTGAGCCTCCCTTTGGTGTAGAGATCAGATCTGACCTCTCATCCGATGCCAACCCCATCAACCAAGGGTTGAGGAATTTGGCTTTATCCCTGCTCTGTCACCAGGGCAAGCCTGCATAAAAGTTTGGTCTCTCTTTTCCACTTTCCCTTGTCTACACTGACTGAGCTCATACCATTTACCCACCCTTATTTTGGTGAACACCGCGTGCTAAGAAAATGCTACAGCTATGACATGAGCTGCCATAGCATCGGACACTCCCAGTCAGCAGGGAGAGAGGGAGCTGGCAAGCCTCAGCCAGCTCTGTCTGACCTCAGCCTGATGTGCTGCAGAGGCGCAGGATCCTGCAAATCCAGACATCTGGTTGTGGGCAGCGGGTTACAGCTCTCCCTCGCAAGGGGCGAGTTGAGCATCGTCACGCCATGTCCCCATCATGTACCCAGCACACAGCAGGCTGTCAGGCTGGTGCTGCACGGGACCAGTCCTGGATCTTGCTGACCCTAAGCAGCCACCCGCTAACTTCTGGTTTCACAGAATCACAGAATGGTAGGGGTTGGAAGGGACCTCTGAAGATCATCTGGTCCAACTGCCCTGCCCAGGCAGGATCACCTAGGGCAGGTTGCACAGGAACACATCCAGTCGGGTTTTGAAGGTCTCCAGAGAAGGAGACTCCACAACCTCTCTGGGCAGCCTGTGCCAGTGCTCCATCATCCTCACAGTAAAGAAGCTTTTCCTCATGTTGAGGTGGAATTTCCTGTGCTGCAGTTTATGCCTATCTCCCCTCGTCCTATCACTGGGCACCACTGAAAAGAGACGGGCTCCATCCTCCTGACAGCCACCCTGCAGATATTTATAGACATTGGTAAGGTCCCCTCTCAGCCTTCTCCAGACTAAACAGCCCCAGGTCTCTCAGCCTTTCCTCATACGAGGGACGTTCCAGTCCTTTAATCATCCTCGTAGCCCTCCATTGGCCTCTCTCCAGAAGTTTCCTGTCTCTCTTGAGCTGGGGAGCCCAGGACTGGACACAATACTCCAGATGAGGCCTCACCAGTGCAGAGTAGAGGGGGAGGATGACCTCTCTCAACCTGCTGGTCACACTCTTCTTACTGCACCCCAGGATACCACTGGCCCTCTTGGCCACCAGGGCACGTTGCTGCCCCATGGAGAACTTACTGTCTACCAATAAGTTATTAAGGAAACTTATTCTCTACCAATAGGCTTCCTTCTAAAGTGCTTTTCCCCCTCTTTTGGTTCCTCCAGCATCAGAGACTCCTCCTGGGCAGGGTCCTGCAGGCACCTGCGGTTCCTCACTGCTCAACACACGTTGACCTGGCAAGGCATGGCGGGGTGCAGGGGCAGAGGCAGGGCAGCACGGCCAGCGTATGTCCCCGTAACTTTTCATGTTTTCCCTGGAAGAGTCTTTCCTGCCAATACCACGTGCAACTGCTGGACAGCCTGCTGCAGCCTGCCCCTCACGAGCACCATTTTGCTTGCAGGGAGGTGCTCTGGCACACCCCAGCCTCCAAGGGACACGGAACAGTAATTTATTTTCTTATGTAAATTTTGGCTCCCAGTGAGCAAAACTGGTCCCTTTTCCACTGTGCAGTTGATGAAGAAGCCCTGAGTTTGGTTCACTGTTTATGAATTTTTTTTCCTGTGTTTCTGTCAAAGAAACCGTTACCATCAGGAGGAGATCTGCCGCTGGTGTATGTGCGCGCCCCGGTTTTGCGCAACCGATTGCTCGGGGAGGGGGTGGCGGCCGTGGCCTGGGAGGAGGGAGCTAAGCAGCCCAGAGCAAAGAGCTGCAGGCCAGGAGCAGCTCTGCTCGTGGGCTGCGTTTCTCCCAGGGGTGCACACCAGCGGTGCCGGCCGAGGAGAGGACTCCCACCTCTGGCAGGAGCTGCTCCTCTGAGACGCTGCTGCGGTAGCAGTGACAGGGTAGCAACCACACTGGAGGCTGCAGGGAGGGGACACCACCAAAACCTTTAGTGTCACCAGCGGAAAGCCCTGACTGTGAGCTTTCAAGCTGAGGAGAGAAGGTGAGCACGTTCTGGGCAAGCATCTGCAAGCCCTGCTTTGGCTGTGCTGACACGCGGGCTGGGAGCAACGAGAGGCAGACGGCGATGCTCCACTATGCGCGACCAACCGAAAGCTCACCGGGGCCTCTTTGCTTGGCAGCAGCCCCAGCGTGTTGGAGGTCACAGCCGGTGCAACAAGCGCCTCCAAGAAAGACCTGGCTGTTGACCAAGGAAGCTACACCTGCAGCAAACCACCAGCCCCAGCTGTAGCGGGGGTCACGCTTTGAAAGTTCCTCTTCATGGTCATGCTTTGAATATTCAGGGGAGGCTTAGACTAGATCTTAGGAAAAATTTCTTTACTGAGAGAGTGGTCAGGCATTGCAACAGGCTGCCCAGGGAGGTGGTGGAGTCACCATTACTGGAGGTGTTCAAAAAACGTGTAGACGTGGCATTTCAGGACATGGTTTAGTGGGCATGGTAGTGTTGGGTTGATGGTTGGACTTGATGATCTTAAAGGTCTCTTCCAACCTTAATGATTCTGTGATTTTGTGAATTATTGATGGCAGTCGGCCTGCATGGTCGTGGCTCTGAAAGCACCATGTAGTCTGCAGTGGATGCTCTTCCCGCCCTGCTGGAGCCTTCCAGCTGTTGGCAGCTGCCCGGCTTAGTCCAGGGGCTGAAGCAGTTAACTACAGAGATAGCTGAAATGTTAAACTAGGTGGCCTATATATGCCAAGAAACGTTCGCGATTGCTCTTTGATGTTAAATTTAATCTGTAGTATGCTGTGTAAGTACGGTCGGCTGTGCATCTTGTATAAATTAGTCACAAAGGCCTCGTCATGCATGCAGAGAGCAGCGGGCAGTGCCATACGCACTGCACACAGTCATTTAAGGTCGCAGGGGGAAATCCTGCTGCGAGGCTTTGCCACGGTGGTTTGCCTCCTTCCTCCTAGGGAGACCACCCTGGGGATCGCAGCTGCTCCAACCGGCAAGCTGCACTTCGAGCAGATCCCCCTCCCGTGCACACAGGTTTCTCCCTCCATCCTTGTCAGCCTTGGCGAGAGGCACAAAGCCCCTTCCTCAGTCACCAGCACCCCGGGGCGATTCGGAGATGAGACACGCACTTGGTCTGGACGCGGGGGATGCACTTACTTTTTAACAAAAGCATGAATAGAAAACTGGCATATCTGGGAGCTGAACCAGAAAGGGGCCATCCAGAATTACGGGGAGGCTATAATGGGGCTACTCGATGGAGAGTGGGTCACCAGGACCCAGGCTGGTATACGCTGCATGCATTTTAGGCAAAGTACCCCAGGAATATTAGTGACACCTTTTTAAGACGCCTGTGGCCTGCCACGGCACTTGGTTCTGTTTTCTTGCAACCTTTCGTGCTCAGCCTTGTCACGACAAGCTCTGAAGCCTTTACCTTGCAGCTCAAAAAGTAAATCATTGCTTAACAGTTGTCGGGCAGTGGGGAACAGCGGCTCCAGCGGTGCCGCGCACACACACCAGCTATGCGCCAGCCCCCAGCCTGGCTCGTGCAGAGCCCTGACGGCAGCTCACCTCCCTGCTTTGCAAAAAGAGACAGCCAGCAGACCCTTTTCAGAAGGGAGAAGTCGTCTCCTTTCCTTCTCCCCTTTCTTCCCATCCTTTTGACCCGAAACTTTGGCAGAGGAAATCGGTTAACACAGAGGAGAAGCATCTCCGTTTCCGTCAGAGATTAAGCCGAGGGAGTCTCAGCCCACAAGGTGAGAAAAGCAGAGCAACGAGCAACCAGAAACAGGGAGTTAGGAGGGAAAAGCTCCTGCAGCCTCGTATTTCTTGGTATAAAACCACTCACTGGTAAAAACCTCACTGCAGTGAGAGCCTGTGGTGGCCGCCACATGGAAGTGAGGGCTCCGAGCAAGGCTTATTCATTGATTTTCCAGCTCAAATCAAAGAGGACAGACTGGGAGGGAGCTGTGTCCCTATTTCTACATGTTATTCATTGCCCCTATTGTTGCAGCCCCTCAGCATCATTCTCGCCTTCCGGATGGGTGGGAACATTACCAACCTCGGCATGGTGCCTGGGCTTTAGGGGAAATCCCACCTCGCCACATTAGCTCTGACACCTTTGCAACACACGCCCTCCGCAGCCCTTTCCCCTTTCCCAGGGCACTGTCGCTCCTGTTTTTGGCTGGGACACCCCCTCACTAGGGAGTGAGATGTGCTCCCCTTGCATGCCAGAGGAC
>NW_010539446.1:0-27388 GCF_000687285.1 Phaethon lepturus | reverse complement strand
GTAGTTGTATAGAGCGATAAGGTCTCCTCTGCAGACTGCGGTATCCACGCGGGCCAGGTGATGCCACTCACTGTGCTGTGCCCTGCACACGGGGTCGGTGTGGCCTCCCAGGAAGCGCAGGCCCCTCCACTGAGGAAAAGCTCTCCACAGGAGAGAGCGGGTGGCATGTCCTGTGCCTGGGAGGCCGGGAGTTAGTAACTCTGTGGCAGGGTCTCGCCGTGGGATTACGGGAGTTGCTCCCCGTGGTTGGTTTGCTTGATTTCTTCCTGGATTGGAGAAATGAATAAAAGTGAAAAGTTAACATTGTGCCAAAATCCAAACTGGATTGTCTGGATTGTGCCATTGTGGACCCAGTTAACATTGTGCCAGCTGGACCCAAATAAACCAGAACAGCATCAGGGCTGTGAGGAAGCTTTGGCTATCCCTGCCTTGCTGCCCTGGAGGCTCCTCAGAGGCACCCTGTGCAGGTGAGAGCATTCTCCACTTCTCTGGTAACTGATGCCACCGGAAAGCAGGCAGGCTCACAGTTTTATAGCTGAGGAAGTGCTTCAGAGAAGCAGTCAGCAGTTAAGTTTTACTCCCCGTGGGAAGAGGAACTTCCCTCAGGGCACTGTGCAGCTTGTGTTTAGCTTTGAGCAAGGGGCACTTCTGCCAGGGCATTAAGGCAGCAGCGCTGCCATGCCACAGCATCGAGGCATCAGCTGGAAACTTGCTGTTACAGAAAAACCCAGCTTTGCCCCTCTGAGCGAAATGGAGAGCAGCACAAATTGCTGTGGGGCCTCGCCAGCGTGCTGTGTTAGACCAAATGGCGTCCCTCGCTGCAAGGCGCTCTTGGAGTGCATGGGGCAGCAAAGGCCAAGCCATGGCAGAGCCCGGTGGCTCTGAGCAGATCGAGGGCAGGCTCTGCAGCACTCGGCCCTGTGCCTTTCCAGGATTGCAGCCTTGGCTCCCGCTACGTTTCTGTCCCTGAATTTGCAGCAAATGAGCACAACACCAGGGGCTGCCAGTGTCTCCTGTTCCCTGCAGGCTGAGTTCACATTTGGGCCCAGGGGAGCTGCACCGGGACTGGCTGGGGTGCTGAGGCCGTGGCGGTGTTAGGAAAATATCATTTGGTGACATTTTTGTGACAGCAGGACGCCTGGGCCTGGTTCCTCAGAGCCGCCTGCCCCTTGTCCCACTGCATCTGGCACCTCCTCCAGCTCGTCCCGCCCCGGCAGTGCAGCTCGCCAGCAAACTTTGCAGGAAGTGCCTGAGCTGAGCCAAGCTGTGCCGGGCTGAGCGGAGACGAGCCAAACTGAGCGCGGCTAGGCCTTCAAGACCCAGGTTTTGTGTGCCAGGTGTGGAGGGGGTGAGATGCGTGTGGCCATGCTCAGCGGGGCATGCTGCATGTGGCCTGGCTGCTTGGCTGTAGGTCGTGCCGGGGTGTCCCCAGGGGCTGAGTCTCAGCCCAGGGGCCCTGTGGGGTGTGGGTAATGGGGGCCTGGGGCTGCTGCAGCTGGTGGTAGTGCAAGTGAGGACAGCCTGGGATGAGTGTGTCTGTGTGCGTGTGCACACATGTGTGTCTGTGCACACATGCATGCTTGCGTGCCGGTGCACCAGGGTGCCTGCATTGTGTCCTGTATGCACACCTGGGGCTGTGTGGTCTCTGAGCCTCTTCAGCCTGGCCAGTTCAGAGCTGCCCTCTGGTTCCTTCAACATCAATAGCTTTACAAAGCTATAGCACACGGTCTTTTTGCTTACACATATCTGTGTATGTGTTGTGTACAGCCTTTTTGTAAGAAATATGTACCTTTTTACTAAAGCAGTGGTTTTCCTGTGCTTAATGTGTCTGTAATGTTTCTGCTCTTTCAGGGAGCCGGGTGTGACGCCTCCCCCCAGACTATGCCTTGGGAACATCAATGCTGCCATGTCCCACATGTTAACAGTAAAAAGCCCTGCTTCTCAGGGTGCTACAGGGGCATTAGCTTGCTTCTGCTGGCCTTGGTCATTAAAGCCATTAAAAGTTTTTTGTAGTTCTGCATCACTCAAAAGAAACTTTTATTTGCCTATTCAATCCATGATGAGGTTTAACAAGAACTCCTGATATGCGCACCGTAAGCTAGTTTAATTGCCAAGCTCAGGAGGAGTTGCAAAAGATAAAGGAAATGGAAAGAGGCAGAAATGGGGTACTTGGAAGTATGTGACTACTGGTATAAAACCAAGCATGGTGCCTCTGCTTGTCTTTGCATTATCAGTGTGCTATGATGATAGTGGCCGATTTTGAAAGTCCTAGGTGGCTGAAGGCTTCTTCACACTAAGAAGGCAGAGTAATAATTAATTTGTTCAAATTTCATACCTCTGCTCCTTTAGCATTAAATCCTTCTTGGCATACACTATGTGGTATCTATTTTTCCCCTTCATCTGTGGAGGGTGCTGTGAGGGGAGGAAACAAGGACTAGCTGGTAACTAGCTGGCCATGGCTTCATGCCTGGTTTGCTGCGTTAGAGCATCCCGGCAGAGGCAAATCTGCAAGCACCCCAGTGCCACTGCGCAATCCAGTGCTCCTGTGCCACGGACATTCCTTTTATAACACCCTCCTTGGCCCTGCCACATTTGCTCTGCTGCCCTTTGCCCGTTTTCATCTACGCTCACTTTCATCCTGTTGGCCCCCAGTTTCACAACTGGGTTTCATGAGGACCCATTGCAGCCTGTGAGCTGCCTCTGGGCTCTGCTCCTGGCTCAGCTTTGCCTTGCCTTGGTTTCCCCCTCTGCTTGTCAAGCTTCCTGCTAAGGCACTTATGAAATCTGCATAAGGCATAGGCATTTACATTTATATCTTTTAAAGTTAATATTGCTATTTATTCTGATGGTGGGTAATTACTCCATTCCCTGCCAAGATGTCGGCTGGGGAAACTCAGAGGTTTTCCTTAGGAAGGAGAAGCTTCTGCGGCATCTGTCACCCTGCATTTCCATGCTTTCTGCCCACAAAGCTTTCAGTAACGTATGCGTAATGCCTCCTGCCCTCTTGCTGTGATGATAAACTGTTTCCAGCTGCTCTGGACTGGGGCAGGAGGCCTTCATCGTGCACTTGTGTTCTCTTTCAGAGCCATCTTTCCTCCTCCTCCTTGTCCCGGCTGCCTTGTGGTGCTGCCGGTGCCTGCCTGCCTGGCAAGTCAGAGCATGTCCAGACGCCGTGGACGAGATGCAGAAGATGGCAGAGTTGCTGGGGCTCAGGGACAAGTGTGGGGAGGGGGCTTTGGGGGCTCCTGCACTCACTGGCTCCTGCCTTGCGGACAACAGGCTGAACCTGGATGTTTATCCTGACGGCTGCCGCCGGTTCCTCCAGCTGTTTGAGGAGCGACAGGGAGAGGTGGTCCAGGTGGAGTTCCTCCGGCTCAGCAGCAACGATCACCTCCTTGGCACCACACTGGCCATCCTTCCTCATCTGAAGCACTTGAAATCCCTGGTACTCAAAGGTAAATTCCTGGGCCCGTTACCATCCAACTTTTCTAGGCTCAGCTTTCTTTTTTTTATCCCTCTCTCCACATCTGCAGGATAAACTGCCCTTGGAATTGCTTTGTTCTAGTGCCCCTTCCAATAGCTTTGGCTCTTAGCCTCGCTGAGAGCTGCATGCAGATTTCAACAAGATACAGCTTCTAGACTCCTATTTTCTTCCTTTGTTTCTACAGCTGCCTGGGGACCAGCTTTTGGAGTCTGATTGGGTTGATGCTGCAACATTTTCTTTAGCCATCCTCTAGAAGAAGAACATTTCTTTACACAATTATGCAAGGAGAGGGGGATTGAAAGGTGTTTGATTTTTTGGTAAATATTCAGCCCCTCTTTCATTTTTGGGAGTATAATGAGCTATCTTTGCTGCATTTCCATCTGAATCAATCCTAGCTTAACCCTTCTTTAGTGTCAGTGAGTGTAGGTTTAGCAGAGTTCAAGACAGATCAGAAGAGGCGGCTCAACATTTTATCAAAAGTATGACTCAGGGCATGCACGTAATTTGGCAAGATGTAATAACTGTTAGACCTATAAATATTAGTTCATTCTTTGACTTTCTCATCTCTTTATTGTAGGAGGATCTCACTATAAATGGTATAATTTTTGTAACAGACTGAATCATTTGCTCTTTGGGAGGTGGAATTTTAAAAAGAAATGAGAGAGAAGAGGCAGGGTTACAGCCAGAATTCAGGGTTCTAGCTGAAAACTCAAATGATTGAGGTTCATTTCTGTATCTGCTGCAGATTTATCATGTGAATAATTTCATTTGTCTTTTTCCTATTTAGTAAAGTGAGGATAATGGCAATACCTTTCATAAGGCTTGCTTTGTGAGATGTACACACACCCTGAGCACCCTGAAATGCAACAAAATAGTTTGCTAAGGTTCTCTTATGTACAAAGTGCAATGTGTCTGTTAGTTTGATTGTTCTTATTTTTTACCATTGCACAGCATAAAAAATGTTTGGTGCCCTCTGCTGTATGTGTACTGGAGGGAGAGTAGGAAATGATGAAGAATTTGAGAGTTCTGGAAGTTTCTTTTTGTTTGCTTGACTTATTTTCCATGGGTGCAGCCCTTCTCCAGTTTGAGTGTCACAAGCTGGGGTGAGGGTCTTGTATCCTTCCCTCTCTGTCGGGCCTACACAATACTGAATTGCCTACTTTTTTTTCTACATTTTCACTGCTTTCCTCAGGTTTGCTCTCCACTCTTGCAAGGGCAGATCTCAGTCCTCAGGCTCTTTGTCCCTCAACAGTATGAGCAAAGCCTGGAGGGCAAGGAATATCTCCTTAGTCCATAAAGTGGTGTGTGTTAGCCACTGGTGCTGGTGGGGAAGAGGTAGGGAAGGAGAGTGGGAGGCTTGGAGGGGTATGGGCCACCTGCTGAAGGATGGTAGATGTGTGGAATGGCCTGGCTCTTTCTGAGCTTCGACTCCAGATGTGTTTAGCAGAGCTCTACTGGTTGACTGTGGCATCTCTTGATTTCATAGCGGTCTTCACCACTATACCCCTTTCACCAATCAGGAAACTGAGGCAAGGAGCAGAAAACCCACTTCTCTATGAGTACTTTGTAATCAGTGCTACTCATTGTGATCAGTAATTCCCCATCTTCTCGGTCTCTGTGCTAAGGACTCTCACGTGAGGCTGGTGAGGTATCCCTGTAGCATATTGACCTCTTCCTCCACTTCTTTCCATACCCAGGTGGCCATGCCAGGGATGAGTTTGGTTCATGTCAGCATGGCTCCCTGACAAGTTTGCCACTAGACATGGGGAATCTGAGGTGTCTCACCCACCTGGATCTCAGTTTCAACAGCCTCTCCACCTTGCCCAGCTGCATCCTCCACCTACCCAGCCTTCGCGTGCTCCTGGTGAGCCACAACAGCCTGGTGGCACTCCCTGAGGACTTCGGCTCTCTCAGCAAGCTGACTTTCTTTTCTGCTATGAAAAACCAGCTGAAGGAATTACCTCAGAGCATTGGGGAGCTGGCAGCACTGCAGGACCTGGATCTCTCAGAAAATGCTTTGGAATTCCTCCCTGAAGAAGTTGGGAATCTGCACAACTGCACAGAGCTGGATCTCTCTGGGAATCGCTTGTTGAGCGTCCCAGACTCCTTAGGTAAGTATTTTCCAGGGAAAAAGAAGGATGTGGGCTTGCTGAGCTTTTGGTACAGTCTAGGACCCCTGAGGTCCTTGGCCTCTGTCCCCAGAGTTGCTAGCACAACCTCTCTATTATGTCACAGCCAAATGGAGGGGATATCCAGAAGAAACACGCTTGGTTCAGTCAGTCCCTTTGAGCATTAACAACTCTCTGGACCACGCTTTCTGCTTCTGTGGATCAGAAAGACTGCTAAGATTTCAATAAAATTTACAATAACTGAGGATCTGGCCTGGCTGGTTTTGGGTAGCACCCAGGACTGGAAACAGAAGAGCTGGGGTTTAATGGGATGCAAACGTGGGACTGAAATCGGGTTGTCCGGTGTGGGTCAGTCAATGGAACCAGGCTCTGACTTCTGCTGCCCAGCTTCCTGTCTCTTGGGTCCTGTATTACTTTATGCCTGGGGCTATCATTGATGCTGCTATGGAAGCATCTTCTGTCCATACTCGTAGCTGGGTACTGAGAAGCAGAGGACAGAGGAGGCTGCATTGCCTCTCAGCTAATTCCCTTTATTTTGTGAGCTAAAGAGATGTTGGTTTCTTGTGGTTTTCCTTTATTATATGTGTGTGTGCGCGTGTGATGAGGAGAGCAACAGGGGGTTAGAGCTGATGCACAATGCAATTAACGGCATGGATGGGGGGTCATTTCTTGTTCTAACCTGCAGCCAATTTGAAGTCTCTGCGGCGGCTGCATCTTCACAGCAATCTCCTGGTGATGGTCCCCGCCTCACTTGCCAGCCTGCCAAACTTGTCCAGACTTGATCTGCAGAACAACCGCCTTCGTGCTGTCCCCCCCGAGATCCAGACCTCGCCGTTCGTGCGCCTCCGAGGCAATCCCTTAGGAGAAACTGAGCCATCCCCACAGGCTGGTAATTGCAAGGCTTCTGCTGCTGTGGGTTCTGCCCAGCTGTTCCCTCACTATGCCCAGCATGGTGTGGATGGGTTTGGATTAGAGGAGACAAGCAGGGGGGAATCAGATCGGTATTTGTTTGTCTGGACTAATTATTAGGTTGTAAGGATACAGACAGTACTAGTTCTGTTTCTATGAGCCCAAGCTTGGTCTGAAGGGCTCAGTGGTCCCTAGAATTGGGCTTGCTAGGAAAGTTTTTACAGTGGAAGTGAAAACGGGATTCCCAGGAAATGGATCAGGAGGGGCCCTTAAAGGGGTCCAGCCTTTTTAGCAGACGTGAGCACCAGTTTTTGGACTTGCTGCATGGCCCTAAGGCTATGGTGGCTCATGCAAGAAGCCTAGAGAGCAATAAGAGGTGATTCTGCTGTGCAGTTACCTCCTGCTTTCCTGTGGTTTTCAGGCTTCAGGGTAGCAGCTCTTTGTCCAAGATGAAGGTGATGAATGAGCAGGAATCTGAGCAGGGTTTCCGAACGGTGCTCACATTCACAAAGAGCAAGCGCGGATTCCCAGGGGCAATCAAACATGGCCCTGAAAGCAGCAGGGCTGGTAGATTGAAATCTTTTCTAATTCCCCCTGCTTCTGACTTTTTCTGGGGGAGAGTCAGCATTTCCAGTGTGTCTTGGGACCCTTAGGCCTCTTCCTGTCCTCCTGCTGCTGCTTGATCTGAAGCCCACTGCAGTGTGAGCAGGGTTGTTAGCGACTTCTGTCAGATTCAGGTTAAGCCAAAACTGAAATGTAAGTTCAGCCTTTCTTGTCTACCCTGATTTAAGTAACCTCTGTCCTCTTCTCTTACCCAAACCTTCTTATTGCCGTAGATGAACCCAGTGCTGGAGGGCTACAAAGACTCTTCCTTGCATCAGGAGAGGACAGGTAAGCCTCTGTTATTAAGAATCTATATTACAGTGGTGTAACAAGGTCCCAGACAAGATTGATGCATGATGGGTATTGCATGTATAAATAGGAGCTTATGGCCTCAGTAGGCCAGTAGGAGATTTTTCTGTTGATTTTTGGAGGGCTGAAGTCATTGCATGGTGTCATGCATTCATGTGTTTCTTCTGGAAGCTTTACTGTGACCTCTGAAGGCTGCAAAGTGGTCCTGGCCTGTGGCATCCATTTCTACTTTCCACCGGGGGCTGCCTCTGACCCTCTGCGGATCTACTTCCAAACCCTTGCACCAGACCCTCAGTGGGTAAAGCTGAGACACCATGATGTCCTGCTGAGTAGAGTCCTGGAGCTACAGCCTCACGGGGTCAGATTCCAGCAGGTGAGGACACATCCAGGACACCCCTTGAGTAATCTGCCTCTGCAGTAGCTCAGCAGAGTCTTCTGAGAGAGTCTTTTGGGACTTTTGAGCCAGCTACCGCCATCATTGCTGCTTTTAAGTAGCTGCAGGACTGCCTTTCAAGGAAGCTCCGTTGCAAAGACTGAGAAAGGACACAGCCAGCTTCTCTGGCACTGTGCTGGTCTGGCTCCTTTGCCTTCCCCACTGCTCCTCCTTGAGCTGAGCTATAGCCTTCCTCAGTCATAAGCCTCCTGCCCTGCCAGAGGATAAGTGCTGTTCCAGCATTTGGCCTTAGGCTGCAAGGAGAGTGGTTCGCATCCTTCCCTAAAAGTCTGATTGTGTGGCTTTCATTCAAGCTGGTGAGTACTTAAACCACCAGCCCCATCATGGCTGACAGCAACTCACTGCAAAAGTTGCTTTGCCCTTTCTGCCCACAAACTGCTGAACTTCTCCTGCTGTCACACTACCTGGCAGACCTGACGTCTCCTGTCACCTCTCTGGAGACTTCAGGACAGAGGAGGTGTCTTATCTCCTCCTCCACTCCCTGCATACCGGCCCTGCTTCATCCTCCCCCTTCTTGTCTGCAGAGGAAGCCACAAAGCAGAGATAGGCTTGGTTTTATCCTTTCTGTTGGTGTCTCATGGGAGTGCTTTTTTGCCAGGAGGTGCAGATCTGGATGCCATATGCCTCCCCTCAAACCCTTCATCAGCGTGAGGTGGTAGTTCGGACCTTCAGTGGGCAGAGCTGGAGTGATCTGAATACAAGAGTGGAGCAGAAGATAAAATCAAAGGTAACCGGATTGGAATGACCAGTGACACACATCATTCCTGTTCCCCTCTTCCATTTTGCCCAGCCAAGAGTGAGCCCATTTGAAACTTCTTGTGAGCTGTGTTTTGACCAGCTGCTATAAAATATAGTGGTTTTCAGCTCTAGATTTCTTCAAACATAGAAGTGTTTCCTGAAAGTCATGAATTGCAGCCTGCCATGCTTTGTCCCTGTTCTAGTGCTTTCATCTGCTCGGCTGTTACTGGCACTTATTTTCCTGCCTTTATTGTATTATCTTATATGCCTACATGTTTTCTCTTCTTCCCTGTCTTCTGTTACAGAAGCATATGGCTCACTGTAGTGTCCTTCACTTCTCCTGGTTCCTTGTTGTATCTCGACTTGTGCAAAATGAATGCAAAGTGCCAACAGAGGGGACATTGCTCTTTTCCAGTGTGGATCCAAACATCAAAGTGACCTTTCCTTCTGGAGTCACTGAAGAGACTCGCAGTGTCAAGCTGCAGGTATACATGCTTTAAAAAATGATCTTTGGTAAGCCCTAGTGCAGCTGTTGTCCCATGCCAAGTAGGGGCGCTGAAGGTGAGATGTCTGCCCTAGGGTAATTTGTGTCTGACATGGATGCTTCACGGGCTGACCCATCTCACATTTGGTCTTAGCTTCCCTGCCTGCAAAATGAGCTGTGCTCCAAGCTGCCCTGTGTGGGAAAGGGATCTCCTCACAGCTCTGCCAGTGCTTCCTCCAGCAGATCAGCAGGTAGCTGCTGTGAAGGGAACCCAGGGAAGCTTTTGCCTCTTGTTCCCTTGCAAAACATACTGAGCCTGGCAAAACAGCTCAGTGAGTGAGACTAGGTGGGGATTATTTATGTGGATCTAATTCTAGAGCCACCCCACTAAAAATAATTATTCTGTAGAGTTGGTAGATAGTGCTAACTGCTATTGTAATACCTTGGTCTGTCCCAGCTTGCCAGGTTGACATTGGTATTAGAGCAGACCTCAGCCAAAGTTCACTGTGCTTCCATTTCTTACTGGGCCTTGAGACAAAAACAGCATTTGCCTGCTGGGTGCTGAGGGGACTGAGTGAATGATGCGGGCATATGGGTGCCTGACTGCTCTGCTCACTGTGCTGTCTTCCATGTCCAGGTGCTGCCAGTCTCCGCAGAAGACATAGAGGAACTCACAGCCAATGCAGAGTGCAGAGCCAGTCCCCTACTCTGCCTCTCTCAGGACTCCCTAGTAGATTTTCTCAGGCCAGTGAGAATTCAGCTGCCCCTCCCACCTGGGATCACAGGTCAGTTTATTCCCAAAATTGGCAAAGAGAAACGCCGTATGTGGAAAACCACGAATAGCAAGCAAGGAATTTTGTTTGCTTCTCCTGTTAATAATAAAGCTTGCTGCTTTTCCTGCAGGAACAGCAAGGTGTGTCTGCTGAGTGAGTGGTAGTGCAGAGTGGTGGGAGCTGAAGGTAGTTCAGGTCCAGCAGACCAGCGCTGGGCTTCACAGATCAGCAGCGCAAGCTGGGAGAATGGCCTTGGCAAATGGTTTTCTATGCTGAACTGTATATGTAGTTAGACTGCTGGCTTTGGTATGATGGGCTGGAGAGGTGCTCCTGCCAACTGAGGTGACACTTTGTAAAAGGGCTTTGATTCATGATTGGGAATAGCTTGAAGCAGGTAATGAAGGTGCTGCTTCCAGGGGTCTGCCTTCTCTCTTACTTCCTTGCTCATGAATCAGGTGCTAAGCCACTGCAGTTGCTTATGTACAATCATACACTTCCATCTCCCACTCTGAATACTGCTATAAACAGCCTCAGCCTTGCAAGGGATTCCTCTGTTTGCATTCTGATTACCCTGTGTCTCCTAATTCCAATTTTCTTTGACCTTCCCTGGCTTTCTTGTGAAGAAGTAAAATCTTTTTTGGGTGTGGCTTGGCCTTCATTGTAATACTACCTGGTATTTGTATGTCTGAAGTGCATCAGGATTGCAAAGTCTTGGGATGTACATTTAGAAAGAGGTAGAACTTAATTAATAACCCTAGATATTGGTGATGGGAATTGTCTAATGAATCTGTTGGTGGAAATCAACATGCTATCAGTTTAAGTCTGCATATTCTGCCAGAATATCCTGGAAGCATTGGGGTAGCCTCATCCTTTTATTGCTGCTCTTCTTTGCCCAAAGTTCAGTCCTGGATGCTGAAAAGAAGATAATGAGCCTTAATTTGGTGCTTTAAAAAAGTGAATCACCCAGTACTGTGACTGGGTTTGTAAAGTCATGAATAAAGGCTTCTGCTGCATATAGCATCTCTTGATCATTGTTGTCTTCAGGGCTAAATTTGGATCGGTCAAGGCTGCATCTTCTCCATGGCGACCTGGAGGGCCAAACCTGGGATGACATTACCAGTCAGGTGGTGCTGGAATTCACCCATCTTTATGCAGTGTTTGAAGTCACACACTTCTCCTGGTAAGTGCAGGATTAGTCCTGCAAGGAAAAGATGGGATGTTCCTCCGCCTTGCTTTTCCCACACTCTGACCAGGGGTCATGCCATTAACCCTACCTGTTCCCTTTTCCCTTTGCAAGTCAGGCCCAGTTTAGCACTTTGTCTCCACCCATCATTTTTTGCAGTCTTGTGGGTATGATGCTGACTTTTCTTCATAGGCAGGATCCCTCCTTTTTCTTAATTCCTTGTCTGCCAGGTACTGGCTGTGGTACACCACCAAGACCTACATCGGAGGTATTGCCAAGAAAGTCTATGAGCGGCTGCGTATGTACCAGGTGAACTTCATTGCTCTGCAGAGGAAGAAGGACCCTGAGCAAGTCCTGCTACAGTGTGTACCCAAGCACAAGGTCTGATCTGGGTTGCATTGCCTTGTTCCTGAGTTTCCTGGGCATCCCTTTGTAGGATGTAAGGAAGGGCAGCATTGCATCAAATGGTCCTGTTCGCTGCCCCAGCATCATGGCTGGGGTATGCTGTCACCGCACTGTGTTGCTAGTGTGATACTGGCTCACTGGGAGATGGGGGAAGAAGGAAAACTCTTTGTATGCAGTGGTGGATGCCAGGCAGTGATTTCCACCCCTGCAAACCTTGAGGACTGGGCTGCTAAAATCCGCTGAGCCACAGTAACTGGCCACGTGTGTGTTGTTAGCATCCAGCAAACATGAGGCAAAATATGTTGGCTTAAACTTCAGTCAAAGATATTAGAGTTAACACATCACTTGTCTGACATGTGCTAGTAGTGTGGGCAGAAGCACTGGTTTGGTTTCAGCTGGAGTGGTTAGAAATGGTACTCTTCCCAATATTCCTAGCTGTTCACAGTTCAAGCAATGGAACAGAACATATGAGCTCCCCTTAATCTGCTTCGGTGCAACATCAGGTTAGTTTATGCTATTAGTTTGAGCTAATCTGTCTGACTTTGTACAGAAGGAGATGGGAAGCGCACATGCATTCTTTTCTGCCACCTCTGCCCTAGGAGTATCAGCCCTCAGCAGTGTTGCTTCAGATGTTAGCAAAGCACATGTGTGTCTGTGTTTGTAGAGCATGTACCTTGACAGACAAGTGCAGCTTAGTGAGTTGAGTGTTACTGTATCAGACTGCCAGAACTGGGTTGTGTGTCCAACTCTGGAGTTTTTTCTTTATTTGTTCTCCTGTATCGAAATGACCTGTGGGCATAAACGTTTGTAAGGATTCTTTTTATCTTGGGTTCTGGGCTAAAATTGTTTCCAGAGGAGGCAGCAATGGCACTCACAGTGAGGCTGGGATTTGGGGTCGT
Source organism: Phaethon lepturus (assembly GCF_000687285.1). Taxonomy (NCBI): domain Eukaryota; kingdom Metazoa; phylum Chordata; class Aves; order Phaethontiformes; family Phaethontidae; genus Phaethon; species Phaethon lepturus. Next base: position 15,018 of record NW_010539446.1, on the reverse strand, counting down.
CTGTATTCCTGCCAGGGATGGTCATGGGGTGAGAGAGAAGGTTTACTGTTACAAATAGAAAGAAGAATAGACACCTCAGCTCTAGGCTGACTGTTGTACTGCCTCTGAAACCCCAGTGTGATCACAGGCTGCAAAGCCAAAATGAGCTTTCTGGTGTCCTCAGCTGTGCGCTATTGTAGCATGTGGCTTTTTGCAGCGAAAATGTCTTTTAATGGCATACTGTGAAGGGCGATAAGGTAGCAAGTAAATCCCTCCCTGTCTTTGAAGGTTATTGACCTATTAAAAAGATAGAGACATTGCTGAAAATGTTTTTTTAATGGCAGCTTTGGGATGGCCTATCTTTGTTAGTCCACATAGGCTTTTCTGCTTTTTACTTGACAAGAGAAATAGAGAAGTAGCAAAACTCAGAGCACCACTTCCTTGTCTGTACTGAATGTACCTGGGATAGGAGGGGGTGGGTGTTTGTTCATTTGTTTACCTCCTTTCCATGTAAAATGGACTTTCCCTGTTGAAGGTGAGAGGAACATCATGGGCGTAGGGACATGGGTCAGGGGACAGATGTACTTCAGACCAAATATGGGGTCCTGTGTTGTCATCCTTGTCAGGTTGACCCAGTGTTGAAGAAGCTGCAGGACCGCTATCAAGGACCTGAGCCATCTGACATGGTGGAGATGTTTGAGGGAGAGCAATTTTTTGCAGCTTTTGAGCGAGGCATCAACATTGATATGGGTATGGTCATACTGGGCTACTTTCTGCCTCTACCTCTTGTGCTTCTCTAGCCCTAGGCATGTTTCTGCTGGGGGCTGTACCCCTCTATGGCATTCCTCTCTGTCCCCAGCTTGCCCACTACCCACAGCAGCCAGCTCATGGGCATTGAACTTGTCACATTCTCTGGTCATCCAACTTTTGTTTCTACTTTTCCCTATGAAAGTGCTGTTTTCAGGCTTTCATTTCCTCTCCAGCTGTTGTAGCCTGCAGAGGGCAATAGCCAAGTGTGTGTGTTTATGACTGATCTGCTTCTGCAGTCAGCTATGGCCTTTTCCTGGCATCTTAGACACCACACTGGAATGCCCATGGTGGTCTAATTAATGTTGCCTATTTCTGAGAGAACACATATAAAGATATGTTTTTGGAGAAGGTATTTCTGAAACAATCCAGAGCAAAGAATTCCCCCTAATGGAGCCACTAGAAGAGAAGAAAAGAGGGAGCAGGACCAAAATGCAAGATGATGTTTTATGCCTCAGTGTGTCTAAGACCTGTTACAGCTGCAAACTGAGGCATTTTCTGCAAAACCTGAACGTACGGTTCAGTTTCATTAGTGTAAATTAAGCAGAACTCTGTGAAGAATAATAAAGTGTACTTTAATAATAAACTGTCCCTCTGTCCTGATTTAAGCTGGACTCTTAACTTTATTTCTTGATAATTATATATATGAATGTTGTACTTGACTATGTTTTTTCCTTTTGGCTCTATTTCTATTTCTGCACCTACTGCAGAAATGGTGAAGAGGTAGGTGACCTATTTTTGTGCATTACAGGATGCTATTGCAGCTGATTTTACCCTCCAAGGGGTAGAATGGACCAAGGGTGGGAGGGAATTGCCAAGGATGGACTTGACTCCACCTGAATATCTTGCCCTGCCTTGCCTTCTGTTCTTGAACGTGATCTCCACCTCGTGGCCATTGTCCTTTTTCACCTGTAGGACCTGCTTTCTCCACAGCTAGTGTTTTCTGCTGTCTGGTGTCACCCAGCAAGGAAGGGGGGTTTACAATTCTTTCAGGCATGAGTAGAAGTAGATAGTAGCGTGGAGGCTGCTAGTGGATGATGGGCTGTTTGCCAGGCTTGAAAAGCTGCACACTTTTCTGCAGAAGTTGAGTGCTGCTTCTCTGCACAGATCGCCCTGACTGCGTGGATGGACGACTCTCATTTATTTTTTATTCCCATTTGAAGAACATGAAGGAAATCTATGTGACCTCCCCTGTAGACAGAAAAGGCCAAGCTGTAAAAGGCCAGGTGAGCAACAGTTACACTGTCTTTTTTGTTTCCTCCTTCATCATCATCATTGCTTTTACAGTGGTCCTCATAATAATCTCTGAGCGCTGGGCATGACACTTTTCTTACCTTCTTTCCCACTGACTAAACCCTGAATAAACAAAAGAGTAGTGTGGAAGGATCACTCATCACTTAACTCTCTGACTTACGTTCCTGCCATTAACTCTTGGGGTGTTGGCAGTGATTCCAGCATTTATGGCAGAACCTCAGTGCTCCTCCCAGTTGCACTTAATTGGGATGCCATATTTATGGACTAAGGATAGGTGAGAAATGCTGAATCCATTCTTTCCCAGACAGAAAAGACATGGTGCAAACAGGCTTGGCCACGTTGCCTGAATCTGAGCCTCACTGCATGCTTTCTGTTTGCAAAGGTCTCTTTCTACCGAGGGGCAGTTCCTGAGAGCATCCCTGAAGATGCCAGCAGGAGGAGGAAAGGACCAGACTCCCTCTGGCTCGCTACTCTGCCCATCAAACTGCCTGTGAGTTGTTTTGTCTCCTACAGAAAAATTAATCTAGATGAGGTAAGAGCACGGCCTTCCTGCTCAGCTAATTTTGTCTTCCTTCATGAGAACGGACACAGTGAATGACTGAAAGAAATGGCTGCCCAACCATGTCATGGTGATTTCCCGCTCCCTATGTGCTATTCTGAAAAGAGAAACATGAATAGCTGGGAGTGGTCTCCATCTCTCCTGCTCATCTTGCCTGTCAAGCACAGGCTTGTTGAATGGGTGGTCAGAGAGGGTGGATCCTTTGAATGAATGCAGGATATAGAACAGGAGGAAGCTTGCTGTAATTAAGGGAAGTGTCTGTTTTGTTTATAAATTTCTTAGTCACATAGCTCACGCAGCAGGAAGAAAGAAAGATCTAAGATGAGCTAATTAGGCTGGATTTGAATACAGGCGTGAGTATAAGTATTCTGGTGTGAGCCACAGGCCCTTAAAGGCTAGGCTGTATGTTACAGTGAAAAATGCAACTTTTCCTTATGGAATTTAATTGATTTTTGAGAAGTTTAAAACAATAAATACCTTTGTAGGCTGAATGCTTCCCTTCAGATCATGTGCCATGATCTCACATCCCTTTCTGACGCATGCAACCTCAACTACAAATCTAGACTAAGTGCTCTTTTACCACTGAGACTTTTGGGAGATGGTTCACTGAAAAATGTTCTGTAAAGACAAGAAAGGAAATTTCCAGTATGAGCTATGACTGTGAACACTACGATTTGATATTTTTCAGAGGCAGTGAGCATTGCCGGTCATTGCCAGTGTGAGTGCTGCTCGCTTCTTACAGCCTGACTCTTCAGCCCCAAGATCTTCCTTCCTCCCCAGGACGAGGAAGGGAATTTCAGTGTGGAGACTGAATGGCCAGGCATTGTCCTCTACAAAAACAATATGTTTAGCATGTTCTGTCTGTCTTTGTGACACAGCGATTGAAACCCCGCTGGGGTGAGAACCCTGGTCCCCTGAATGGCTTCTCCTTCCCTCCCTTGAACCTGGGCAATGCTGAGACTGGCTACCTGACACAGGCAAACCTGCTGAGCATTGCCAGGCGCATGGGAGCTGACTGGCAGACCATCGGCCTGAACCTGGGCTTGACCTATCAGCAGATTGAGCGCATAGGATACAATAACAGGTAAGATTTGACACAGTGACCAACAGTGATGCATTATATCTGTCTGTCTGTCTGTCTGTCTGCAGTGTAATAGTATAAATCAATGCCTGGCTGGGTGAAAGTTTTCCTACTGGAATTGTTTCATGGATAAAAGATGGGTTGAGTAATGGTTCTTCTCAAAACATTACCTTTTTTTATGGAAAACTAATTATTTTCTCTTGCTGTTATAAAACAAAGCTTTATGTTTGAAAAACAAAATTGGGAAATAACAAACCTGATGAGCTTTGTAGTTCAGATGAGTCGCATTCCTGTTTTGTTCTGTGATCTGGATTCCTGGCCAGACTCCATCTCTGACAATGAGCAGTGGTCTATGGCATTAATTGCGAATATCGTCTTTATTCAAAAAGAGCTTGTGGTATGTCATGGGACATGCAGTCTGACCAAAAAGCCAGAACAGCAAGACAGAATGAGACTTGTTATGACCAAACTACTGTTCCTATGGGGAATTTACATTCATAAGCAGAATGTTTTAATTTTATATTTTCATTAGGAAAAAAATTTCTAGAGACATTTTAGTGCAGGAACTGCAACTGCTGTATGATGGGTGGGGAAAAGGCAGACCCACTGAGTGCTTTGTGTGTCTGGATGGCTTCTTTGGGGCTTCAGTCATGGGCTAGGACTCAGGTAAGGCCTCTTTGGGTTGCCAGTCAGGAGAGTGTGTTGGTTACTTCTGTGTGCTTCCCCCTTTCTTCAGAGAGGACCTTAATAAGCAGATCCTGGACATGCTTTTCTCATGGGCTCAGCAAAACTCAGAGGATCCTGACTGTGTGAGCAAGTTGATTACAGCCATGAAAGAGAGTGGCCGCCAGGACATCGCTGATGAGGTCGAAACCATCATTGAGCTGGGACAGCAGAAATACAGGGAGTCCATCCGCCGGGTGGGCTTGGAGCAGGAGAGCAGCACTGAGGACTCTGCAATAACTATGATGTAGCACCTAGCAGAAAGAACTGGGTTTTGTATGGGGTCCCTCTGCCTACCCAGAGTGACAGTGTCTTGAGGCTGCTTACACCTCAAGCACCCGTGTCTTCCCGAGGAGCTGGATTTTGATTTACTTGTGAGCAGACTGATGAGCTCTCTTGGGTGTATACTCACATGCCACTTCTGCCATTCCCAAGCAGTCTAGAGTGCATTCATGAGCCTTTTCTGTACTTCCACTTCTTGACCTTGAGATTTACATTTCAGAGACATGGAGAAATTTAGAGACTGAAGTATCTGTCAGTTGAGTAGTGGCTAAAGCAGCCTTTATGAATTAATACTGATGCTATGTATATTTATTTATAACTTATTCCTGAAACTGTGTTCTGCTGGAAACTGTATGTGAGCATTTGGGTCTGTTTGTGCTCCAGTGCTTGATGGGAAAATGGAGGTGCAGTTGTGTTATGAAGACCTGTGGTGTCGTCGGGACCGTTGAGCTATTTCTGTTAATGATGTGTTTTACTCACATGAAAATGTGAACTGTATTCCCCATGAACATGTTTTCTATTTTCTGCCAAATCTCTTCCAGTTCCCTCAAGCCCAAAACAAAACCTAAGTATTCATGGGGAAAAGAGAAGAAACTAATTTCTAGCAAAATAGCTCTTGTTTTTTGGTTTTGCTCCAAAAACTATTTTGGAACAAATAAAATTTCACATTGTCCCTAAGCTGCTGCACCTGCCAGACTTTTTAGATGAGACCTACATGCTGCTGATGTTTGGCAGAGTTCCAGTTTTATTTTACAAATAAATAAAAATCCATAACCTTTCTGTTCTGGGAGAGACTCTAATTTAAGTAAAAGTAAAATTTCCCTTGCAGTTACAAAGGGATATCCCTCACATCCTCCCAGTGAAATATGCCCATGTAGTAGTGAAGGTGAGGTTTTGTGAAAAGCATGACTTAAATTTGCATTTTAAAAACTGGTCTGACTAGCTGTGAAATAGGCACTGTTGTGGGATTGTCATGAACTGTGCTGAGCTAACCTCCCAGTTTTGCAGTCTGAACATCTTGTATAAGGCTGGAAGTATTTATTGCTTTTTAACTGCTCAGTCATTGACTACTGAGGTGCCCTTCTCCTCTTGTTCCCCAACTCATAATGGGCCTCAACTAATGACCCACTAATGACAGTGGGAAATTTCATGGGAATGTTTTGAAAGACTACTGTCACATACGTAAATTCAACTCCTTCAAGACAGGTTAGGATTCATCATATCTCACTCTCTAAGCAATATTGAAAGGGCTGTTGTCAGCCTGAAAAACAAAAGCCTGTATAAAAATGCTAGGCTGCAACACCCAAAGTCAGCCTGCAGCTGCAGGTCTGAAAAATACCGGTGTTTTCTTCCCCCTGTGAAGAACCATCACTGGGTTCCCTGATGCTGTGTTTCAGACCTGACATCAGTACTATTGAAAGAGAGGCATAAAATCATTCTGCTTTATTTTTTTTTAAGGCCATTCTAGCATCTCAGGCCACAGGGTGATTAGTGTCCAGTCCAAGAGCACTGTACAAGGGCTTGCAGACTTGAGCTGTAACCTTGGGCCTAGGGACTTCCTCAGATCTGATTTCTTACGCTGTGCTGCCCCTCAGGTCTCATGTTGGGTTCAAATCAGCAGTTCTTTTTTGAATGTACGTTTTCTCTGGTAGTCTGTGTCATATGTTCTTGTCTGTAATTTTGACATATACCAACAAGGTATTTGTTCTTTCCTCCAGTTTTGGAGAAATGCATTTGGGCATATTGCTCTCACTGGGAATAAAATAAGTTTCACAACATGGTCTACTAATCTGTAAATGCCTCGAGCTGTTAGACAGAGCCAGGTCCCTTTAAACCTGCTGGCAGAAAGACAAAGGTTAGCTTGGCCATGCTGCACAGAAATGGGAGAAGAGGTCTTGTTTGGGTGCTGCTGGCTGCAAAGCACAGGACAGACTGCAACTGAGTTAATGGTATCCCTGTAGCTTGGCTTTGCTGCAGTGGGGCTAGGCCAGGAAACAACGTTTGGGGCATGGGTTTGACTAGCTGAGCATATGACAGGGGCTCCAGTGGAGCAGGTCTAGGGAGCAACAAGGCTAGTCTAGAGGACACAGTGCGTAGGCTTAGCCTGGCCTCTGTCAAAGGTGCAGGAGGCTTTTGGCTAGGCAAAGCTAGGCTAAGGGAGTCCGCAGGTAGCGTAAGGTAGCATCCACAGCTACAAGGGGATGAAGCTAGACTGCACTTAGCTTTCTGTTTGTGTCAGCCAGGCAACAGCTGAGTTAGGCAATGCCGAAATAAGGGCTGAGGAGGCTGGACTCTACAGAGGGCTCATCCAGGCATCAGCAGAGATACAGCTCTTCCTTGTAACAATTAGATCGGGCTAGGAGAGAGAGAGGTTAGTGCTAGGTGTTTAGGTTACTCCAGGCATGGGCTATAACCAGGCCAGGCGACAGGAGATACCCAACCCTAGACACTATCATCAGTAGAACAGCTCTTCAGGACTTGGGCCAATAACTTAAGAAAAGTAACTACCCCAGACAAGTCTTGTTATCGCCAGTCTTTCACTGCCAAGTGGCAGCTGCTGGACTGGGCTGCCTCACTGGCATCTGGTTTTCTCCTTGCAGTGACATCGAAGCAATCAGCCAGCTGAGGATACAGAGGTGCTGGTGGGAAATCAGAGCACTGATTGCTCTTTCCTTCAGCTGACTTGGCAGCAAATATTTGAGCTGGTTGAGAGTCAACAGAAAGCATGTTATTTTCAGGTGTGTTTATCAATAATCTCTTTGAGGCACAGTAACTCCTTCATAAGCCTGTAGTTGCTATGGCTGGGAAACGCTGATTACAGTTGCAGTAGATGGTTGAAGCAGCGAAAGAAACCCAACATGCCATTTATCTTTTGCATCAAAAGATTGCTTTCCTTTCTGGCTTTTTTCATAAATACATCACATATTCCCTTTCTAGCTATCTGGCTTTTCTTGGTGCCTATTAGGCAGCTTACAGTGTCCTGCTGATGATCTGGCAGATTTTATGTTTTTTACTGTGCATGATCCTGATGCATCCAAAATTCCCCCCAATAAATTTCAACCAGGAAGAGCCCTCTCATAAAATTTTTTTTAAATAAAGGGAGAAATTGTTTAGGAGTGGGAATATTTTTTCTCCTCCTTTTTTGACTGTACCATATGTACCTCTTTAACTCTCATCATTTAACCCTTTTCTACTTCATAAACTTGCAGATCTCCAGCAGAATGACCAAGTGGTCCTGGGAGGCGAGCGATGTGTTTCCCACTTCCAGGTTCTGCTAACCACAACAGTCCTCTAGCTGCCAGGAGACAGATTCAGGTAAGATGCTTCCAGCCCCTGCAAATATTAATAAAAGAAATCACTAAGAAATTAAAGCCCAGGCAAAGGTCAAATCAGTTTGTTTATTCCATAAAAAACACAAGGCAAAGCCTGACTATATCCTGCAAGGGGCCAAACTGTTTGTACAGACCTGGCAGTAAAATGCTGTATAATTCCCAGTAAAAGACCTGAAGGAAATATGAAGGTGGGAAGGAGCCCACAGGGGCTGTGTTCAGTTTGTCTGTTTACTGTGGCCAGACAACAATACAGTAAAATTCAGCACATCTGTAGGATTTCTCTGATAAGGGAAAGGAGATACCTGTGGTGCCTTGAGGACTGGATAGTCCAGCCATGAACCTATAAAGCTTGATACAAAACTGAGGAAGCTTTAGAAGATACCCTGACAATTGATTAAGATTTCCTGCTGTTTGGTACCCTACAGTGTCCGTACTTGACAGTGTCATGCTGCTATTGCTTTTAGAAGGGAAAGGAAATCTGATGGTCCCTAAATTCACTGTTTTCCCCCAAAAGGAGAATCACAGCATGTTTTCAGCCTTTAAAGCCAAGAGTAGCTTTCACTGGGCAGGGTGTAGGGCTGGTTTTCAGACACTGGTGCATCAGAGCCCCAGCCCAGGGCTGCCTCGAAGTGAGCCCACCATGCTTATCTTGTTGTTGTATCTTATCTTGTTGTATGTTGTTAAAATGAAGAAAACAGCTTTTGCTACAATTAAGCACGTGTCCATTTCCTGAACTCCACAGAAATAAACTGTATGTTCTTAAAGCACTATTTTTCTGTAAATCTGTGTGGCTTGAAAATCCACAGGGAGTTTGATGCTTGTTCCAGTTCTCAGCTACCTTGAAGAAACTCGGTTACTGGGAAATGCAGAAACCAGATAGGCACTATGACAATGGAAAATTTAGCCTCTACTGTTCCTGCCTTGCAGTAGGTCTGTAGGTTGAACCTATGCAGAAGGTTGCTTTGTGAGGCTGGGACTAAGATCCTTCTGCTTGGTTTGCTCATTGAACACCAGTGCAGTTCTTGTCTTTTCCAGACAGGAGATAGTGGAACTGGAAAATATGCAAGGGCCGGGAAGGATGCTCAGAGACAAGTACTACAGAGTATATTTAATTATTTTTACAGCAGTGTATTACATCTCCTGGGAAAGGATGGAGACTGTGAATTGATGGTTGCCATCCACTCTTTCTCAGCTAGGTGGCACCAAATGAAATAATCACCAGCAAATAAGCAAAAGGAGGTACTTTTTCCCCCACTGTGCATAGTTCTAACATTGACTCATTGCTGTGAGACATTTGAGGCCAAAATATAAATGTTGTGTTTGGAAAGTAACTGGTTAAATTGGTGGGGAAAAGATCCTCTAAAAAGCAAATGAATACGGAAATCTGAATGTATTCCCACATGGAAGGAGTGAGAGATTGGGGCTGCCTTTCTCAAGCAAGAGATAAATAAGACAGCAGCAACAGAGTATGTAGAGAAACAAAGCGAGCAGAGGAGGCAGATCAGACATATCTGCTTGCTTTCTCTAGAAAGGCAAAACGGTTGCAAGTCTTGTTTCTGCTGAAGCTGAAGCTGCCCTATGGATAAGGGGAGACCATGCTTGCATGGGTCGGAGGTGGCTGTAGCCTGGACCCCTCTTCAGAGCCATGTGGCCAAGCTTCGCTGCTGGATTGCGAATTTCGACGGTGACCCATAACAAACCAGGCAGCACTGCCCAAAGGGAGACATGGGATTTTCACCCTGGACATGTTAAGCTTGAAAACATCTGCTCTGCCTTGTTTTCACTGTGTCTCAGCAGAGTGCTGCAGCTGGAGGCATCTCCTGGCTGGGCACACAAAGTCCCATGTGCTGGGCCACCAGGTAGAGCCACATCTTGAGCAGGCCCTGTGTGGCCATCAGGGTGGGTTCAGGAGGCCACCAGGGAATATAGGTCAGTCACAGGGGATACAGGACAGCCTCACACATCATGGAGAAGGTCTAATTTAGCTAATGGGACATGAGAGCTTGAGGGATGCTGTCTGCAGATATTTAGTGAGTGACCTGGGAAAACAGCAAATGAATATTCCTCATCTTTTAGTTGCTCAAGCTGCCGTAAGTTTCCAAGCTTTCACCACCCTGTCAGCCCTCTGCTTGAACCAGCAAGGGTAAAACTTGGTATTTCTAATAAAAATACAAATAGCTTGATAAATTTTTGAGTTTTCTTCCTTCCTAATGCAGAAAAGATTTTTTCCTTATTAAAAAAAGGTATCAGAGTGCTGCAGGTCCACCCATGGGATGGCTCCAAGGCAGCACCAAGAGCTCAAACCTTTGGTATGAACAGGCAATACACAGTGATCTGAGTAACCCCAGATATGTCCCAGCCATGCTGGCTCTGCCAGGTCTCTGCTATGGGCCAGACCTGGTCTTCTGGAGGTATTTAGCACCACCAGGTTTAGAAACAGCAAATCTGTGTGTCCAGCAGAGAATGCGGTTCATGCAGAGGGTGGCTGCAGCCCCTATGGAGCTGCCCATCGCTCCCCACTGTGTGAAGAAGGGACCTGGATGATGAACCTGGGTGGTTAGGCTTCTAATTATGCTTTATTGGGCTGATGAAGAGAAGCTTTAAATTACAGTGAGAAGTAGGACAGGAGACCCGGCCGAGGGAGGTGGTAAAAGGATAGCTGGGGGAGGACATGAGCTTAGGTATGAATCTTTGCCTTGCTGCTTCTTCAGCCCAATCCTCGGAGGATTTCACTCCCTCTGGAAGAAGCAGTGGCTCGGGACAAATGTATTTGGTTTTCTTCTCTCCAGTTGGAGAAAACAGAAACCCTTGTGATTCTTAGCTTCCCTCCAAGGCCAGAGCTGAGAATAAGCATGGGTTGTGACACTGGTTGTAGCTGCTCCCTCCCAAGACTCCAGATTACTGGCTCCTGGGGCCTTGCACATCCTTCATGCACTGCAGAAGCATCAGGCTGAGTGACAATCCCAGCGAGGCTTTCATCCTGGTGCATTGAGAGGAGCAAGATAACACAGTTTCTCCCCCGCAAAAATCCCGTACAACAAATTATTTGGTTGCAGCCTGCGCAGGGAAAAGAAGATCCTGCTGCTTAAACAGGCTATTTTGTGACAACTGCTGTGCATCAACGATGGCTGGAGGGCACAGGCAGTCACAAATGGATCCGTCAACTTTTTGGGGTCCCAAAATAACATGGCCCTGAAGGAGCTGGTGGCAGCTCTTGGCAAGGCAGTGAGCCCAGGAAGCCATGACTCTCCCTGTGGGTCAGGCTGTTTCATTTTCACCCATGGCAGGATGGCATTGTCCTCAGTGTCCACTCCACCCTTCATCCTGGAGGCACGGAGCCATCTCACATTTCTGCCCCTGAGAAACAGCAAAATAAGTTAATGTGGCCACAGGTTTCCCTCAGTTGTTTGCCGGTGCTGGAGGGGCAGACAAATGAATGAGCTGTGGAGAGTGGGGAACACTGTAAAATCCCAGAGCAAATGGCACCATTTGGCATTGCTCAGCCACACACCCCAGTGAAAGAGAGTGATGCTCCCTGTCCTGCAATGCCCCATAAGTCTGACACCAGCTCTGCAGGGGGGCAGACATGGATGGTGAGATGCTGTGGGGAAATTTCTTGCTGGGATGAGGGGGTAAACCCTGCTGAAAGGCTCCTGTGGCAATAGGTGGCTGCAGCTGCAGGCTCCCTGCCAGCAGCTGTGCCCAGAGTGGGATCAGGAGGCCAATCTTGCAGCCAAGACAGCGCCATTCGTCAGCACTCAATAAACAAAAGTGCCTTGCTGTTTTATGCAAGAGATAAGCACATGGGGCATGAGATTGCTTTCCCTTGTGCTCTCTGTGCTGAGCGTGGGAGCACTGGTTGGCCACCAAAGGAGCCAGGGCACTGCTGCTGTGGGACATGCTGTGGACAGGCGTGCAGGCATGCAGGCTGCTGGGTGTCAGGCAGCCCTGAGGCCAGAGCCCCAGAGGTGCTCGGGACAGCAAGATGCTGGTGCTTACTGGAGGTTGCTAGCCCTGCGGGGTGTGTTACAGTACCTGGGCCATTTTGCAAGCCCAGTTCATAACACATTACCTGTTAGCACTTTTTGCTTGGTTTTTTTTTTCCAGAGACTAACATTGCCAAGCCTTGATTTCCCTGCTTTTGCTGGAGAAAAGTGGCTGGAGAGTTTGCTGGTGGGAACTGAGGAACACTTGTGTGCCTTGAGCATCACGGACTTTCCTCCAGCTATTTGTTAGGCATTAGAATCAAACAGCTGCTAAGATGTCTGCAGCCTCCTTCCAAGAAGCAATGGCCAGAGGGGACAGACAGATCATGTACGCTGGTTCACCTGCATGGTCTTGCAGCCTTGAGCTCTCAGGGACAACAGAGACAGGCTTGAGGTAGAGCTGTCCCCTTTCTGCACCCCCTTCACACTCTGGCTGCATCCACATCCTCTCTTACTTCTGTAATGACAAATGTCCACACAGAAAATGAAACCAGACCTGCTGGGTCAGTGGTTTCTGGATGATTCCCAGCACCCAAACTGATGGCCAGCTGTGAATCTCTTGATTTTGTTCATACCATTTGGTTGTACTCTCAGCAGCCGGATGCTGGATGCCTCCCCTATCACCTCTGTGCTGTTACCTTTGGAAACCCATCCTGTGGTCCCAATAGAGAACAAGATCAGGCTCAGTTGAGGTTGATTTTTCCAGAAAATTATGTTGACTGGGGCTAATTATATGTTACTGCCTCTTCAATCTTTATCAGTTAAATTGTCTACCAGCACTCCGATAATCATGTCCAGGATGGCCACCCGGCCAAGGCAGCAGTGACCAAGCTTGCCTGATTTGTTTTTTTTAAGCATTGGTTTAATACCCACACTCATCAGGCACTCGGGGATTTCACTGGCACTCCATGATTTGTTAAAACAGAAAGAAACACAAATGGAGAAGGAGCAGAAAAACACCACCTCGTGAAAGCTTCTTTCTTTGCCAGCATACTGAACCTGACCCGTGTCCTTGGCAAGACTAAACCGGCCCACGGCCTCTCTGTCAGCAGGGCTGAAAGCAGCACGGGATTTTGAGATTCATGCAGGGGAAGCTTTGTGGCAAGCCAAGCACAAACTTGGTATAGTGGTCCCATGTGTGCCATGATGACAATGATGTTGCCTCATACAGCAGGCCCTGAGCTCTGCTCTTCACCTTGTATCAGATGCAGACATTACTGCTCTTGAAGCTCCACTTTGTACCAAGCAGTTGTAAATCTCTCTTGTGTCTGTCAGAAGAAAAAATTTATGGCTGAGAGCAGAGGAAACCTTGACAACCTGGCACTCATTGAATGCAAACTTTCTTCCTCTGCTTTTTTTATCCCCCCTCTTAAAGGATGCTGGAAGAAACGGGTCCTTTACGACATGCAGGTTACAAAAAGCAGTTGTTTTTATGCAGCAGAACCAAAAATAAAAACAGATGATTCCAGTCCTCTTAAAACCCAGTGCAAAGCTGGACAGCGTTAACCTCTTCTTTGCCAGAGGATGGTACTGTCCTACCCGCACATCTATGGGATGGCATATTATGATAAATGGTAAAATCTATCCCACTCAATCAATGCCAAGTTTGGTTCAGCTTTTGTCTGAGCTGGTACAGCGCAGTGAAACCCACCAAAGCCTTTGCGAAACAGGGTGGAGCAGGGACCCGCCACCACCAAGGAAGGGGGTGGGGAGGAGTTTTACAGCTGGGGAGTGGGAAAGGGTGACCACAGCTCCCTGGCACTCTGTATCCTTGTTCCCCAAATGGGAAGCCCTGTGTCAGTGCCCGCCAGCACCTTCCCAAGGATGTGGTGGAGACAAGGTTGCCGGGTTGGACAGACTATGCCAGTGGCTCCCTGTCCACAGTACTTGCATTTTGTTCCTGTGATGGATGCCCATTGAATACACACCAAAAAAACGGCCATGGGTGCACAAGTCTCCTTCCTTGGCCAGGCACCACCTTTCTGGAGTGAGCTTTGTCACCTCCTGTGCTGTATTTTCTCACGCTTTACCCAGCCCAGGTTGAAAAGTGCACAAGCTGCTCCCTTTTTCACCTACATCCAACTTGTCAGCATTGGCTTCTGATGCTTCACCAACCTCTGGTTTACATCTTCTTCTTACCTTCGGTTACAGGTCCCTGACTGTGATAAAAAGCTCCTCTCGTTTTCAGGTTCCTGCACAGCTCTGGTGTTTCTGGGCTGTTCATCATGACTCCATATAATTGTCGCTTCTCCTGTGTACACAATGTCCTCATTAGCCTGACATGCTCCACCATACTTGTAGCTGCTCTTCTCTGATCAGCTCCAATTCATTGCACAGGCTGTGTATTCATGCTCTCCTGGCTCCTGTGCGCCTTTGGTGTAGAGCTGGTAACTCCACGCTTGCGACATCTGTTCTTGTGTAGCACCTACGTAAGTGCTGAGGGATGCTCTTACAGATGTATTGCCCTGGAGATCTTTCCCTCTTTCCTTGGTGGTGTCACACCTGTGGGTGTCATCCCAAGAGGCTGGCTACTGCTATCCTCCACGCCTTCTTGCTTAGTTTCCAAAGCCCACTGAAACAGTCTCCGTGCATGTTTTTGTGCAAGGACTCAGACCACGACAAAACCTATTAAACCTGAAAGTGATGACTGCCTGTGGCCTGGAGCCTTTCTAGAGGGGGCAGCAGCCAGCACAGCACGGTGACCCAACCGACCACAACCAGCTTAGTGTTTATTTTGAAGGATCTTTATTTTGAAGTGAATGATAGATTTATTATTCCCAGTCCCATTTTCGCTTGTCCCGTTGTTGCATCCGTGTGCCGCCTTGCCAGGTGGCCTCAAGATGGCTGACGGGCGGCGTGAGGGAGAGCGCACCTCGCCCTGCGGCGGGGCCGGAGGTGTTTGCTGTCGGAGGGGAGGGCAAGGCTACAGGCGCGGCGGGACACCCCTCTTCCCCCTGTGGCTCTAGTCCCCTGGGGACGCTGCGCCCCGGGGAGGGCCCAGGCCGGGGGAGGCCG
>NW_010539445.1:0-948 GCF_000687285.1 Phaethon lepturus | reverse complement strand
CAGGAATTAGAAAAAGACACTTTTTTTTTTTTGCCTTATTCTTATCTTTTTTCTTTTTTTTTTCAACATAGGAAGAAAGAGCAATGAAGACAGAAACACGGAGAGAGAATGAAAGGATGGAAACACAAAAGGAGAGAAATAAATACAGCCAGAAATAAAAACACAGAAACTTGACGGAGGGAAATAAATGCAGAAAGACAGAGACAGAAAAGTAGAATTTTGGAAAAGTAAATAAAACCAGAAACACTAACACAAAAGCTGAGGAAAAACTGAAAGAAAGAAAGAAGGAAAGAGAGAAAGAAATAAAGAAAAACGGAAAGAAATAAAAAGGAAGAAAGAGAAATAAAAACGGAATGACGGAAAGCGAAACAAAACCAGAGAAAAAAGAATCAGAAAGAGCCAGTTAAAACGGGAATACGGACAAATGAAAACAGTAAGAGACAAGAAATCAAAGAGACAGAAAGAAAAATAAAACAAAAACGGAAAAACGAGAAGAGAAAGAAAGAAGTAAAAACGGAAAGATAAATAAAAAGAAAAGAAAGTCAAACCGAAACATGGAAAGAAAGAAAGAAAAACGGTAACACGGGCATCAGAAAGAGCCAGTTAAAACGGGAATACGGACAAATGAAAACAGTAAGAGACAAGAAATCAAAGAGACAGAAAGAAAAATAAAACAAAAACGGAAAAACGAGAAGAGAAAGAAAGAAGTAAAAACGGAAAGATAAATAAAAAGAAAAGAAAGTCAAACCGAAACATGGAAAGAAAGAAAGAAAAACGGTAACACGGGCAGAGAAAGCGGGAAGGAAAGGAAGAAAAAGCAGAGGGAAGGAGAGAAAGAAATGGAAACCGCAGGCAGAAATGAGATCAGCGGCGCGGACAGCCGAAAGGACAGGCGTTCGGTAAGAAAGGGAGCCAGCGGGGGACGGGGAGCGCGAGGCACGAACGGTA
>NW_010539444.1:6985-9113 GCF_000687285.1 Phaethon lepturus | reverse complement strand
TGTGATTTACTGGTGGAGGACTGTGGAGAGCAGAAGACAGATGCTCTGTCTGTTGATCTGGGCACAGGTGCTGTTGTACGTAAAGCACCTCTGGATGGCTTGCGGAGCCGAGGAGGAAGGAGTCTGGCAGCATACCATGGAAATTACTGCCTCTCTCTGCGAAGGATTGATTAATGAGATCAGGGAGGGACAAGGCTCACCAGGTTATTTACTTTACAGCGCCTTCCCGACAAGTTTCTTGTGGGGCACCACCCAGAAACACAGATCAAAAATCTGCCTCAGGGTTGCGTCGGATGTGTGGCCCTGTTGCACCTCTCCACCCCTTAGGTCCAGGGTCCCTGTGCCGGCTGTAGCAGCCGTCTCGGCCATGAAGGGTTCCTGCACATGGGCCGCTCTGCCAGAGCGAAACGGGGGCAGAGGGAGGAGGCAGGGATCAGCGGCCACCTTACAAATCGGGAAGGCATCCTCCTCCTTCTGTGAGGGCTGCAGCGCACACGGCTGGCGCACAGTCACATCTGCATGCCCTCCCTGACACCCAGGGGCTGGGGTGGAGGTTTGGGTTTCTGTAGGTACCCTCTTGTTCATGTCCTGCGTCCCAGAGAGGATCAGTGGACACTTGATGCCTAAACGTAGCAGCATGAAGGTACTGCGTAAGTTCAGAAACTTTTGAAGCTACTAACAGTGTATAATTAGAGTAGATATTAGGAAAAATTTCATTGCTGAGAGAGTGGTCAAGCATTGGAACAGGCTGCCCAGGGAGGTGGTGGAGTCACCATCTCTGGAAGCGTTCAAAAAACATGTAGACGTGGCACTTTGGGACATGGTTTAGTGGGCATGGTGGTGTTGGGTTGACAGTTGGACTTGATGATTTTAAAGGTCTTTTCCAACCTTAATGGTTCCGTGATTCTGTAATGAACTGTAGAGAGAAACACTTGTGTGCCTCTGAAAAACCTGATACAAAAGCTTTAATGCTCATGTAGTCACTCTTCTCACAGATGACAATTCCTCCGTACGTAAACTCCCAGTAGCTTACCAAAAATCTAAGGCAAACCTCAAGGAAGCTGTGCAATAGGGGAAACTTGTCGGATGGGAATGGCGTTCAAGAGCTGCTTCTCTGGGAAGCCGTAACTTTCTTTTCTGTGCATTTATCTGCTGGCGGCTCAGCTGTCAGCTGAACCACTTTCCTTGCAAACACCCTTTGTTGCCAGACCCCGGGTGCTGCAAGCCTGCGTTCGCTAACTGGCTGGGGGGAACAGAGGCATTGGGAATGGGGAGACGGGGGCTTCCCAAGCAAGCCAGTGACTTTCTTCTTGCTCCTGAACGATTTGAGAGTGGGTGGTTTTGCATTGCTTTTATTAAAATAATGATTGAGTTGAATCAATCTAGGGGCTAGGCTTTCTACCTACTGCTTACTTTTAAAAAGAAAGTCGCTCATGTGAAACACTAATCTCAAACTAGCGCTCTTGAGGTGTTGGGGCCTCTGCCTTTCCTGTTCTTCTGTGTGTGTGTGTCGAAAGCTGAATTTAATATGGTTGCCCTGTAGTTTAGAAATGTGGTTGTGCTAAATGGCTGTCTGCTAGATTGCTCTGGCAAAGTTTCCTTTGGACCCCGTAGAAGTAGCAGATGTTAACGCTCAACGGTGACAAGAAAAGCTTAAAGTTCAAAGGAAGCTTTGCATCAGACTGGAAGGATGAAGCCAAATCTTGACATTTCCTTGTCAGAGCTTTGTGTTTGATAGTAAATCCTGATGATGCATGTGGCATGGATACACAGTTCACCACCACCTGACTTTTCATGCAGCTGTAGTGAAAAATGCATGTTCTCATGTCTCCCTGTTTGCCATCTGCAGCTGAAGCAAGCATGTCCCAGGAAAAAAAAAAAAACAAACAGCAAACCACCTTGCTTTTCAGGTTCAGGCACTTAAAATACATGCTTTAGGTGGTGACAGTGCCGGTGTGTGAAAGATGAGGGCTCACTTTCTTCTGCTGCAGCGTTTTGGTTCGTAGGAAGCTCTTTGTAAATGAATCAGGGCCGGTGACCTCATTTTCGGTAAATTGTGAGGGGGGTACTTGTTGATTTTTTTTTTTTTTTTCTGCAGGGTTGTCTGATTAAGCCACAGAGTAAATAA
>NW_010539444.1:0-6954 GCF_000687285.1 Phaethon lepturus | reverse complement strand
TATTGCAGCAGGACCTTTCCCTTGGGGTTTGTTCCCACTGAGTCAGTCCCTGTTACATCAACAAACGGTGCCGCTTCAGTAACAACAGCAGTCAACAGGGCTGAGCGGAAATCGCGACACGTAGGGCTGATTCCTCCTTTCCCCTCAGCTGGGTCATCACCATGGCTTTCAGTTTCCAGCCTGCCACGGTACAAATGTGAGCACACATCACATCCTGGCCTTGAATTCAGAAAGCGGTGATGGGTCGTGGCAGTCCGACCCAGTCCGGCGTCAAGAAGCTCTTCACGTCCTGTGAAAGCTTTTGTTCGACGTCGTCCCCTTCAGGATGAGCACTGGGGTAAGCCGCATGCTGCCGCGAGGCTGCCCACCCCACGGCAAACACACGCCCTGGGTGGCAAGTGCCAGGGCATCAGGCTCCTGCCCTCCTCCTGCCTCTCAGTCTCACTTCTGCAACTGGGTTTCGGCTCAGCCCCGAGCAGGGACATCTTCCCCAGTGCTGGGAGCACGTGTCCACTCCAGGGTCCTTGCGCTAGGTTTGGTTCATGGGTTTTGCAGGGGTGTTTTTCAGGTAGCCTGGCTGCCCGAGAACATCTGTGTGCCCTGCTTAATGGTTACCTAAGGTAGGCACTGGTTTTAGACACCAGGAATGCTGTGCGTGCAGCCTGTGCGGGGCTGGGATGGTGTCTGGCGTACGTAGGGAGCACATGGTCATTTGGCTGCCAGACTGGGGACTGGGGACAAGGAGCCTCCAGTTTTGGAAAGCTCTGCACCAATTGCCGGTCCTGGAAAGCCACTGTCTCCTGCAGGGTGAGGGACCATTGCCCTTCGTGTGATACCAGAGCTCCACTGGTCTGAGAGGTTTTCAGCCTGGGACCTCCATATCTCTGAGCGCGAGCTGGGAATGCTTGGCACGCAGGCGCAGTTTGATAGCCCTGAGCTGTGCTGGCTTGCCTTCCCTGGTCGCTGAGAGCAAGCGCTGACCTGCTGCGTTAGCCGCTCCGTTCGCCGCTGCCAGAATCGGCTGGTGGTATCGGAACAAGAAAGCACCTGGTGCGAAGGTCCCGCCTGCCCACCGACAACGAGCTGCACACTGGGAGCGAAGCACAACTGGAAGCTGTCATCCCGGCCGCACAGCCCTGACAGCTTGTTTCCGTAGGGAGCGAGCCGTCGAGTGGGAACGCCGGAATCGGCTGTCACTGGCTCCCACCAGGCAGCTGTGGCGTGTTGCAACATGAGGGCACGTTAGGGGACTCCAGAGCAGAGATTCCAGCTGAGGCAACAGCCCCCAGATCAGCGGGAAATGGGATTATTAATGGTTTTCCAGCCAAACGCCTCCATATCTACTTTTACCAGGAATAGGAGAGGGGCACAGCTTTTTGCATGTACATGGGCAGCCCCAATGTAGGGACTGGCAATGTCCCGTTGCTCAGTAAGATGATCATAAGGTGTTGGATCCTGTCTGCTGTCAGCAGCCTGTGCTGGAGGCACCTTTGCAGCCGGCAGCAGGGGTTCTGGTTTGGGAGAAGCAGAGCCACCAGAGATCGGCTCACCTGGCCCGTTCACATTGCATTTTTCCCCACACGTAAGTCCGAGTTTACTGGGACAACGTCCTCCCTTGGAAAACATCCAGCAAAGCCTAGCAAAGAGGGAAGAGAGGTAAGAGAAGGAGCACAAGTGGGGATGCAGTAGTAACGACATCAATGGAAATTATTTTTCAGCGAGCAAAACGCAGACTCGGGACAGCGCCAGCCCTGCAGACCACTGAGTCAGCGCCTTGTGCTGTTGTCTTGCCTCCCTTGAACCTCCTGCCCTGCCTTCCTCCCTGGAAAGGGGAAAGGGCATAGTCTGCTTTGCTGCCTTCTTCAAGTGCTTCAGATGAATTTCCCAGTCTTTCGGAGCTTGCAAAGCTCTGTGCAGGGTGAGGAAGCCCAGGGGCAGCACGATAGCTGCAAGGGTAGCCTGGCACAAGTTCAGAGGTAGCAGGTTTTCCAACCGATCGCTCCTGGGCTCTGAACTGCCTCTAAACATCACTGGAAAATACTCTGGTCTAATAACACCTTTTTTTTTTCCCCTGGTTTCCCTAAGCTCACATTCTTTTTCTCTGGCATTTTGGCTGACTGTCAAATGGATTTATTGCTCTAATAGCAGAAAATGACCATCAGTAAATCTCTATGTTTTTGCTGCCTCTGAGGCAAACTGCTCATTGTTTCTCTGTGCTCCGGAGCACAGATATTTCGCAGGGCGATTTTTCCAGCCTCCGTCCGCAGGCCGGCTGCGGGGTCCGGGCTCCTCCAGCGGCGCCGTGCCTGTACCTGCGTTTCAGTGTCCTGCTGTGGGTGACTTCCGTGCACTGGGCGAATGCATGGCAACAATTCAGGGGGAGGCGTTTGGGAGCTGTGGGGAGAGCCAGGGCACGGAGCCGGCTCCGACAGTCTCAGTGACAGTGTGTCCTCCCTGACACGTGGTGTGTGCTGGGGAATCCGCATCAGCCAGGGGTCAGAGGACCTTTGTGCAGAAGGACAGGTGTACTTCCACACGCTGGTGGAAGTGCATTTCCAGGGCAGAGCTTTGTCCTGTATCAGGGTTTGTACATCCATACGCCGCCAGCAGCTTGAGCCATTTTGGATATACGTGCTGGATGCAGCTGTGCTCATGTGACTTCCCGGGCTAAACTTTGTTACAGGGGAAAAAGCAAAGTCTTTGTTTACCCGTCTCAATGGAAAAGTTTAGTTCTGGCCTGTTTTGCCAAGGAAGGAAGGAGTGTGCCAAAGTGATAGTACAGCGAATTCTGGCTGCTGGTGGACCGGGGACAGAGCCGGCTGCTGGGCACGCCGTCGGCGTCATGCCCCGGCTGTGCAGGGCCAACATGGGATGCAGGGCTCCGGGGTGCAGCGAGCGTCCGTCTCTTTCTTAGCTCTCCCCATTGCACTAGATGGCCACAGCAAGGTGCTGAGTGAGTCCATGGTGACTGTCCATCAGAAAATGAGGAGGGGGAGAAGCAAGCACTGTGTATGTGGGATAGGAAAGGGTCAGGGAGGAAAATAGCTTTGGCCATGTATACAGAGAGGACGTAGCACTAGTGCACGGTGGGCCCCTGCTTGGTTTTGAAATGACATTTTAATTCGAGTAATAATGGCTCTGGTATCAACTCGCTCAATCACTGCGTGCAGCTGAGCAACCGTGCAGCGAACGCACGCGGCAAGCGTTGTCCACAGCAACCCAAAGGGCAAAGCTCAAACCCCGGGCTTTAGGGCATACTTCCAGTTCAGGCTTTTTATTCCATTTCCTTCTGTCCTCCTTCCCCTTATTGAGGCGTTAATGGCTGCTGCGCCTGGGATGCTCGGCTGGCATGGGATGCTCGGCTGGCATGGCTGCAAGGCACAGGTTGCCCCTATAGCTTTCATTTACCTGAGTTGGAACTATTACAAGGTTAAATTACAGCCAGGCAACACACCTCAGTGCTTTAAAAGTTGTAGATGTGATACGACTCCGGAAAGCAGTTCAAACAGGGCTTTTGAGCCCTGGGAAGCTCATCCGGGGCGAATTTACGCCGCGCTTTCAACACGCGAGCTGCTCTCCTGTGCCTGGTTGTGGTGGCGTGGCTCCCGCAAATCACAGCCCCCCCGTCATGGCCCAAGCACTGCACAGGAGTGGCGAAGGGCCCCGTGCGACCTGAGCAGGGCCTCCGGCGTACAGAGCGTGGGCTTGTCTGAAGAGAGAGGGGTTGTTTTTTCCATATTTTCCAATGGACCAGGAGTCTCAATGAGACCCGGGACTGACTCCCTAAATCCAGCTCTCAAGACCCTTGGAGCAGATAACTTTTTATATTGACCTCGGTCTGAGGAAGCGACGGCGCCGTGGAGCGAAGGAGCGTGCCCCCCGCGTGCGTGACCTGTCCCCCTGCATCTGAAGCTTTCTGCTTGAAACCGAGAGCCCAGGCGGTGAGCTCTGCTGCCAACCCCACATCCGCGCCCGGACTGCTGCGCGGCTGAAACGCTTCCCTCCTGATTTTGTCCAGATTCTCGGTTCTGCCACCGCTTCTGCTCCTTCCCTTTGAAGCTGCTTGAACTCAAATTAACAACCCTTTAGTGGGACCTGCATCTTCCAAATGAGACTCCGTTAGCTGCTTGCCTTCGCTATCATTTTCCAGACGCTTTCAATGACCTTTTTTTAACTACAGCTCTCTACAGAAAACCAAAATCTCCCCTTCCACCCCCCCCAATCTAGCCACTCTCTGGGATGTGCTAGTCACTGACTTGTGAGTGCTTCGTTGTTGTCTGGCACATCAGTGGGTGTCACCAATAATCCCCTCATCAACACATTTTTTGTTAGTGCCTCTAACACCCTGGCTATTAAAAATACCTTCATTCATTAGCGACACGCTGTTTCCAGCATGTAAACTGTTCCATCCCAGAAAGATTGACTGTAACGCCCTAAAAAGCTTACAGCTGTTTATAAGCTAAATAAAATAGGACACCTTCCATCTGCTTGTGCCATGTCCCCCTCCATGACTACATGAGAGGGATAGAGACCTGTGCTGCTGTTTCCATAGGCATGTGTTGGCCCAGGTGAAATACTTTTATTGATGGCTTTTTGGTTCTGCTGCTGCATCCATAGTACCACCGCCTGGGCAACGCCGCTCGCTGATTTAGGTTTTGTGATACTTTGACATCTGCCGTCGGGAACTGGAGCTTCAGCTGATGCTGGTGGCACCGCTTGGTGCTGAGGGTCCTTGTCTCCCTGTCACACGAGGGTGAGCGGGCTGCGGCAAGGGGCCAAGCAGTCTCTAACGAGGTGCACCATCTTTGCATAGGCAATTACGTTTGTGATTAGGAACGGAGAGGATTTAGCCATAGTATTTGCATAGCTCCTGTGCAGAGTTCTGCAAGTCCTGGTGTACGGTTGGTAGCTAACCCCGGGGTGGCAATTGCACTCTTGGTCCACACGCAGGAGGAGCACCGGCAGCGGTTCTGCTCGACCGTCTCGGAGGTGCCAGTTCAGGAGGGACGAATCCTCCTCCTTGGTGGTGGCCTGGGGACGTGTCTCTGGTTAGCCATCCATCCTAGCCATGTAGTGCCAGCGTAGCACTGGCGAGGAGGCGTGAGCCTCCTCTGCTGATGGTGCTGTCACTGGGACTCGGATGTCTGGTGGTGGCCACGGTTTGAGGAGCTTTGCCTGCTGCAAGAGGGAGCACATGAAGCCGCCTCCGTTAATTCCTGTAGCTCTAGCATCGGGAATGCCGCTTTCTCATCAGTAGCTTCCTGACTTGTTTTTCATGCAGAGAGTCCTGATGTTTGTGCAGGTGAAGGAACAGTGAGTCCAAAATGGTCTCATGCAAAAAATGCAAATACCGGTTTTATTAGTAGCTTGCCACGTGACAGGGACAGTACATTTGCGAAGCAGTGCAGCTTATTTTCTGCAAATCTCTCCTTCTCGTTCCTCGTAAGGCCAGGGAGCCTCTAACATTACATCCCCGAGAGGCCCTGGCAGCTGTACGCTATTGCATGTAGTTGTGACTTTGTTTGCATTAAAAAAACAGGTCTTACCCTCCACAGGCCAAAGAGTGGGTCCCAACAGTGCTAGCCAGCCAGGCAGTGGAGCTCAGCAAAGTCACCAAAAAGCAACTAGCTCCAAGCTGAAGTACTGAAAGGTAATTTGTGAGTTCTAATTGATCTTGGTACTATTCAGTCTGAGGCTGTGAAGGTCTCAGCACTTTTCTGTAGAGAGCTGGACTTGTTTTTCAGATAGGAAATTTCCAAGGGAGATACGGGGAACCTCCGGAGATCATCCCGTAGGCGAAACTGCCTTTCTTTAGCTTCCTTCCATTCCTAACCAACTACAGGAGCAACTCGAGAGCTCAGAAATGCCTGGGGTTTTTTTCCTTTTCCTCTTTTCCTTCAGGAAGGGGAGTTTTCCTAAGCCATGATTCAATACCACTGAACTAACACTTTAATTCTACGCCTGTCTGTTGGCCCCTGACTCCAAGGAAAGGATTGCTGTGCTGCAAGCCAGCACACCTCTTAAGTGGGACGCCTCTGCGATGTCAGCTGCAGCCTCTCAGTACTTGCACGGTACCCCGAAGTGGTGGGGGAATTAACCCTGCAGGGCAGGAGATCCCTGCAAGGGAACCAAATGCTGAGATTTCTACTTCTGCACACATGAGGGAGGCACAAATAGGATTGCGAACACAAGGCAATAACTGAACCGAAGAGGAAACACCAACTCTTAACATGTTAATCCTGAGTTGTGATGATGAAATATATACCATGAGGAGATGCGTAAAACAGTCCCAACAGTTAGTTGGGCTTCTAGGGAGCACCCTGGATCCTCCAAAATGTTTGAGTTGTGCTCAGAAGGGGCGTGCCCAAAATCTGGCTTGATGATCCCCGGTTGTTGATGGCTCTGGGGAGGTTAACAACTGCATACATCGCTGTGTCTGGTGGCTTTTAATAGCTGACAGGTCTGGCCTGCAGCGTCGAGCTGCTGTGGGAGATAGGCAAGCCATGAGCTGAGGTGTCACACAGCGCTGGCTTTCTGCAGGAGCTGGGCAGGCTGCTGCCCCAAGCTGCGGCTCCAAGGTCCATCCCCTGCACTGCCAGCACCCGGCAGTGTGGGAGGTGGGTTAAAAACAGTCCGTGAACTAAGGTGAACATCTCCTGGAGAGACCTGATCCCTAGAGCCACCAAAGCACGGAGCTGGGAGGGACCATACGGCAGGCGGCTGCCCTTGGATGGGATCCTGTTTCTGCTCAGACTGGGACTGGTCAGGCTCTGCTTGCTGCTCTCCGTCCCGGCTGCGAGACAGAGCTCTGCCCCAGGCGTGTGCAGGGCAGGTTAAGCCCTGTCAAACTGCACTGGGGGTGATGGCACAGCAGTGGGGTGGGCACCCCTGCAGGTGGGACCCCGGTCAAGGGGCTGGCGGCAGTGCCGGCGCCGGTGCAGCCACGGTGCCCCG
>NW_010539443.1:0-28533 GCF_000687285.1 Phaethon lepturus | reverse complement strand
TTATCTCAACCCATGAATTTTACTTTCTTTTTTTCCCTATTCTCTCCCCCATCCCACTGGGGCAGGGAGGGGAGGAGTGAGTGAACGGCTGTGTAGTTTTAGCTGCCTGCTGGGTTAAACCACAACAGCTCATTTCAGTGGTTTCTGACTTCTCAAACTTCTGTTTAGGCTCCTTTATACTTGACGGAAATCAATAAAATGTGCCCTTATTTGATCTTTTTTCACTATACAAGAAATGCAGACGTGTCACCACAGTCCATTGAGTCACCTTATTGCAGTCAGGGTTAGCCACTTTAGTTTGTGTACTTTTTTTAAAAGCAAGTTGGATCAGTTAGGCCAGAATCAGAATCACTGAAGTAGTGCTGTAGATATTGCCTGCAGTTGGATCTTATGTGTAAGAAGAGAGAAACAATTTCTGACAGGAAGATTTATGAGACAAAGACAAGATTCCTGTCCTTTTGCCACCTTCAGTAAATATTCCCTTAACAGAGCTGTCCTGCGAAGAGATGAGTTTTGCAGTAGGCCAGCGGGTCGAGGGAGGTGGTTCTGCTTAAAGGGGGCCTATAAGAAAGATGAGGACAAACTTTTTAGCAGGGCCTGTAGCAATAGGACAAGGGGTGATGGTTTTAAACTAAGACGGGGTAGATTTAGACAGGATATAAGGAAGAAATACTTCACAATGAGGGTGGTGAAACCCTGGCCCAGGTTGCCCAGAGAGGTGGGAGATGCCCCATCCCTGGAAACATCCCAGGTCACATTGGATGGGGCTCTGAGCAACCTGCTGTAGTTGAAGATGGCAGGGGGGTTGGACTAGATGGCCTTGAAAGGTCCCTTCCAACCCAAACTATTCTATGATTCACTTAGACATCTCTTGGGAAGAGACATTGCCTTTGGCTGTGGTGTGTATATTGTTTCCTCTCTGTCCTGAGCTCTGCTCAGCAGAAGAGCCAGAAATCACTGCCCAGCTCTTCATTATTGCCATTTCTTCCTTTGTTTTCATTACCAGCTTCAGAGCGAAGTAGAGAAACCCCTGCTCAACTTCAGAGAGAACTTTAAGAAAGACATGAAGAAGTGTGACCACCATATTGCAGACTTACGGAAGCATCTGGCCAGCCGCTATGCAGCAGTTGAAAAGGTGGGAGCAGGGAACAGGGTTTATGAGATACTGCTGGTTTGGACAGAAAAGCAGCTGCCCCATGGAAAGTTTGTCTTCTGCAAGAAAGAACCACAAAGGTTTCTGCCGGGTGCTTTCTGCTGCTAGTTATGCATTGCCAGGCCCCTGACATAGTTTGCTGCTTAGCTGAGATTTGTGAAACTGGGGGCTACAGGCAGGGGCTAACACATTACTGCTGAACTGGCTTTTTGTTTCTTCCTCCCCTTCCCAATTTGGGATATTAATAATACATTTGAGGAAAATATTCCTTGCTTGCATGCATGTGGAAGTCACATCTATTGCCCTCAAAATTTAAAAAACCTTGCCTTAGAATAGCAGCATGGTCAGGCCAAAGGCTCACCTGGCTCAGTATCCTCTCATGCAGTGGCCAAAAGCAGATGGCCAATGAAGGCAGCTCGAACCTGGCACAGCAAGTCACAAACCCTCTCCCAGTTCCCTTTTGCTGTGCCTCGCAGCAAAGATCCTCACCTGAAAAACCCAAACAGCAGCACCCTAGTTCCAGGGGCTGTTCTAATATGAACATCCAGCAGGTAGCTGAGGTTGTGGTTTAGGGAGAGTTACACCTGCAAAAAGTGTTCTCTTAGCAGCAGCTGGCTGCAAATGGCCTCAGCTGGCAAGTGCCTCAGCTGCCAAGATGCTTATGCCAAATGGTATCCTCATGCAGTTTGTTCTTGGGTGTAAGTTGGAAAGGAAAATACCATGCTCAGTCAACCCAGAAGGTTGTTTGGGCTTTCACTGAAGATCAAAGTGCACATGAGAAAGTTGGCCTGGGGACAGAGTTGTTGCAGGATGCACAAGGTTATTAGATTATATGTATGCATTAGGCTGACTGCACGGAAGGCATTTTTCTGCAAAACCATAAGTTCTTCACAGTCATATCTGCAAAGAAACACGGTCCTTAGTAGGGGTATTGAAAAGAATGAATTAGAATAGCCTTGACAATAAGGAATTAAAAAACAGTAAAGCTGTGTCTGCAGGGTGCCTGATGAAGCACTCAGCTTCTCACCAGATTGCTTTCCTGCAGCTCCCTCTTAACCAAGCACAAGGTCTGAGAAACTGCAAATTGAAAAAACTCAAGTAATGCCTCAAGTTGTAACTTGCAGCCTGGTGTCACTGTAGAAAACTGCAAGGTGCTAATAAAATATAATCATCCGAATTTAGTTTTAAACACCAGAAGTGGATAAAGAACAAATGTGACCTATTTTGTAACAAGTCCATGCAAAACAGGTTATTTTTATTTTATGTGTTTAGGCAGCCTCAGCAAATGAGGTGACAAGCATGCAGGTGTGGTAATGATGTTTTTTTGTTAAGACACTTTACTAATTTGCCTATATTAAGTACAGTAATGATACTAATAAATCAGGTTTTAAAAGCCTGAAGAACTTTAAAGTAATTTAAATAATTAGTTGTAACCAGGTCTCAGGTTCTTGATTTCTACAGCATGAACTGCTGTCATCATGAACCTGAATTAGTTTTTCTGAAATAAGTCTAAAAGTTCCTATTGTTACAGTTTCTGATAAGTGTATATTGAATCCAGAAGGTACTTAAAGATAAATTTTGTAAGACATTTGAAATTCTTTCAAGAATTTAGATCCTAAGAAAATCAAATGGAAGAGGTGTCTTGGTGATGCTGGTTAGGACATTTGGAAGAAGCTCCAGCTCCACTTTCTTCCAGAAATAGTGAGAAAGTTACTAAGAAACTTGAAAGTCTGATGATGCCTTTTGTACTGTGCTTATGATTTGTTGGTGACAACTTCTATATGGTGGTAGGACACTTCTTTGAACACCACATGGTGTCAGAAGAACTTGAATCCCAGTTAGGATCCAGTTTTATGCAGACTCCCTGACTTCTTACTGAAAAATACTTGTATGAAGGAGTCATAGATGGCTGGAAGCAGCTGGCAGCTCTTTTCCTCTAAAACATGTGACTTCTTTAATTACTTCAAGGCCCGGAAAGCCTTGACAGAGAGACAGAAGGATCTGGAAATGAAAACACAGCAGCTAGAGGTGAAGCTCAGCAACAAGACAGAAGAAGAAATTAAGAAGGCAAGACGGAAGTCCACTCAGGCGGGTGAGTACCCATGTCTCTCGGCGGCCAGAGGCGAGTGCAGCCCCACGGATGGCAGGAGCAAGATGGGTTGCAGCTGCCCATCTACCCATGTATTTCTTATTTTTTGATATTGTAGCTACAAAGTGAACCGTGCTACAAATCTGTTTGGTATTAAATCCTCTGAAGAAGCCCAGTTTTTCCAAGTCAAACATTGCAAAATTATGATTTTGATAATCGGGGTGAGAACAGTAAAAGGAATGTGAATTGTCCTTTTGTTTTGTGAAAGCATGCTGAGATAACTGAATATTTGTGAAACTTTCAATGTCAGATTCAAAGAAGCTCAGCTGAGGATGTTTCTTCCTTAAATCATAGTTCCTTCCTCGGTTCTTTCTGAAACCACAGTCACCCACAATTATGTGCGTGCCTGTTATGCTTCGTACTACTGTCTTTTTCCTTGAAAGTAAACTTTTTGTCTTTTTTCCACAGCTACCCAGTGATTAAAATCATTTCTGTTCAAGGCATATTGGGGATATAGTAGTGTGTGCTATACTGTACCGAGAACACAGACACTTGATGTGACCTGTGCATGTTTTACATAGCCTCAAACCACTTCTACAGGCTCCATCAGGAACTGTCTTTCTTGAGATCTGCAAAGCTGTTATATGCAGCTCTATTCACCTTTGCTGAAAATGTGTTTTAACTAGGGCTTCCGTGTATCATCCCCTCATAGGTCCATTCCTTGGCAGAATGGTCCTTCATAGTTATGAGGCTTTTAAAACTTCAGGATAGCCTGTCTGGGTTTTGAGAAGACTGAGAAGAGTCATTTGCAGTGTGAGCATGTGTACAGACAACCATTTCAGGAGAAACAAAAGTTACAGAGACAGGAGGCTCCATGAGAGATGCTCTTTATCTGTCTGCAAATTCACCGCCTCTCTGTTTCCTCAGAAAGTGTTTGTGATAGCTGTTTATTGAACAAGCAAGAGAGAGCTGAAGATCAGATGGGAGTAACCCACAGTTTGGTGTGAGTCTCCCCATTGCTCTCCCCCACTTTGTACTACTGTCACGGTGCATGGCAGGGGAGGGCTGATGAGGGGATTGAGTGCTCCCTCAGGAAGTTTGCAGATGACAACAAGCTGGGTGGGAGTGTTGAGCTGCTGGAGGACAGGAAGGCTCTGCAGAGGGATCCGGACAGGCTGGATCGATGGGCCGAGGTCAATTGTATGAGGTTTAACAAGGCCAAGTGCTGCGTCCTGCAGTTGGATTACAACAACCCCATGCAATGCTACAGGCTTGGGGAGGAGTGGCTGGAGGTCGGCCTGGTGGAAAGGGACCTGGGGGTGCTGGTTGACAGCCGGCTGGACATGAGCCAGCAGTGTGCCCAGGTGGCCAAGGCGGCCAACAGCGTCCTGGCCTGTATCAGAACTAGTGTGGCCAGCAGGAGCAGGGAAGTGATCGTGCCCCTCTACTCGGCACTGGTGAGGCCGCAACTTGAACCCTGTGTCCATTTTTGGGCCCCTCACCACAAGAAGGACATTGCATTGCTGGAGCGTGTCCAGAGAAGGGCAACAAAGCTGGTGAGGGGTCTGGAGCACAAGTCTTACGAGGAGCAGCTGAGGGAACTGGGGTTGTTCAGTCTGGAGAAGAGGAGGCTGAGGGGAGCCCTCATCGCTCTCTACAACTACCTGAAAGGGGGTTGTAGTGAGGTGAGTGTTGGTCTCTTCTCCCAACTAACTAGTGATAGGACGAGAGGAAATGGCCTCAAGTTGCACCAGGGGAGGTTTAGATTGGATACTAGGAAAAATTTCTTTACTGAGGGAGTGGTCAAGCGTTGGAACAGGCTGCCCAGGGAGGTGGTGGAGTCACCATCACTGGAAGTGTTTAAAAAAATGTGTGGGCGTGACACTTCAGTACACAGTTTAGTGGGCATGGTGGTGTTGGGTTGATGATCTTAGATGTCTTTGCCAATCTTAATGATTCTATGATTTGCCCTATCCCCGCAGGTAGTGCGGTAGCCCCAGCTGGGGTGCATGCAATGCACATAGCAGCACCATGTAGTGATCTAGCTTTGACATGAGGCCTGTTGCAAGTGGATGATAGGACTAGAGAGCTCTAGACCAGAGCCCTTCTATGATCCCACTGGTTATTGACATGTGACATTGCTTTCTGCTCCCATGGATTGTTCAAGTGTTTCATGGCTTTCATGTTCCTGGCTGTACAGTGGCTCAGGTTCACTCAGGTGCGTGGAGGATAGCTCCTGAGGAGCCTCCTGGAGGGTGGGAGCCATTAGTTCAGATTTGTCATGTCAGAGTAGGCATCCCCTGTCTGGGTGGGTAAGCTTATTGCTGAGCTTTAAGCTCTGAATCCTGGTTTCTTTGTAGAGTTTGGTTGCCACCCTAAGTTCTAAGTCCATGAGAGACTTCCACGTGCATTTACTTCTTTGACACTTGTTTGTGTCAAAGTTTGGAGTCCTGTTCTTAAAGCTTGACTTGTCCCCAGATTATGTATAAAGACCTTTTTGCACCTAAAAGAACAGGATGAATTTGAGCCCTGAACCTAGGCATCAAACCATTAGGGAAAGCGTAACTGAACCTCATTTAAAGAAGAAAGAGAATTTACTAGCTGGACTGCAGTAATCTCTGAGACATGCCTTCCAGATTTTCCACCCACCTTTCCCTCTCTGTTAGAGCAGAGTCCTGCGACAAAGAAAAAATTTAAATAATCAAAGTTTATTGTGTTACTGCCCTGAACACAGGAGGAAGCCATCTTCAGAGGCTGGAGAATGCATGACTGAGCAACTGCGTTTCAGTTGCAAATAAGCATCCCTCAGTCTCAGACAACTTGAGCCTGACACTTTGCTCCTGTTTCGAACAGACCCGTCTTAGAATGCAGTCTCACCTACAGAGTGCTACCCTGCAATTCAATAACTCATTATTATTGAATTCCCACTCTAATTATTTTATTTTTCAGATATAACTTTCTGCCTATGACCATTTTTTTTAACTGAAGTAACTTGTTTCGTAGTTCTGGGCACATTTTGTAAAATATTACTTAATGTTCATATTTTCCTTTAAAAGTCTTGTCTTTCCCCCTGGTTCTTTCTCACCCCAATCACTTGCTCTTTTACCACACATCAAGCATTTTGTTGAAATTTTGTTACACCTGACAAATACCATGTAACAGAACTGCCTTCAGCTGCACCAGGACTGACATTGAACCCCTCTAGGTCTGTCTACAAAGACTAAACCGCAATGTCCTTCTAAGCTCCATAACACTGGCTAGGCAAGACTAACGTGTTGCTCTCTTGAACTTTTCAGGAGATGACCTGATGCGCTGTGTGGATCTTTACAATCAAGCCCAGTCCAAGTGGTTTGAGGAAATGGTCACCACCACTCTGGTATGTAACTCTGTGTAGCATCTCACATGTATAACACTGCAAAATTGTAGTGGTCTACAACATTCATCACTCATAGGTATTACAGTGCAAAGCAGTGAGAAAAAATTGGGTGATAAATCTCCCATTGCATTTCTTGTTCTCACTTCTAAGAAAGACTCATACCATTAGGGGGAGGAAGAAATAATTGTTTCTTTGCAGAAGGCATTAAACCAGTTCAGGGCTGATTACGTGCCAGAATGCTGGAATCGTCCTGAGGAAGGATGAAGTAATGCACAAGGAAGACATGGAAAAACATGTGATAAATTGTTGAATCCATTTATACATTATAGAATTTTTGTATTCATGATTTTACAATTTCTTCATGAGTACTGCCAGCTCAGAAGAGGCATGCTTTAATTGCCTATTGTTCTGTTTCTCCGAAGATAACGCAGCTCACAGTATTCACCCGAAGGGCATATACCTTTGGGGTTAGTCAGCAAGATGCCAAGATACAGCTTTGATGTGCTGTATTCCTTGAAATACCTGTACTTTGGCTTGAGGGCTCCTCCCTAATGCCATTCCTTAGAGCCCTTCTGGACAACAGCCAATTGCTTTCAGAAGTGGGAAATTAAAATGTATTTTGCATGTATTTTTCTCATTGGAACAACACAAAACTGTAAACTCCTCCTAATAAGAAGCAGGGTAATAAATTGCTCAGCATTTGGAAGAGTGTCAGTGTCATATTTAAACTGTAGTAAATAAATAAAGGCAAATGGGTGAGTGGAAAACCAGGAGGCAGATATCTTCCCAAAAGCAGAACAAGAGAGAAAAAGTTGTCTGTTCCTGTAATAAAGGATCTGATTCTCCTCTCACCTTCACTGGTGGTTTCTCACTGATGTAAATGACACTGACCATCACTGCCACTGTGTCCAGATACAGCCAGGTATATGTTGGCTGCATATTTGCTGGAGAATACTTCCCAGAGAAGTATGACTCAGAAGTGCTCTAACAGATAGCTCAAGAGGAAGGTCATAGTCTGCAGGCCGCACAGCAGGTTTGTCGATTGTGAAACTCGGGCTGAGAAGCATTTCAAGGTAAGTCTTGGTATACACGAGTATAAAATCTAAATTGAAAACCAGTCTGCATCTGATCAGCTCAGATACCGACTAGTTCATATGCAATACAAAGTCAGGAGAGTCAAGGTCTGAAGATTTGTGTTTCCTTGTGTACCTTCCTCCCTGAAATTTCTGGTGCAGTTACAATGCATGTTCTGCATATGGCGTGCTTACCAGCCCTAGCACACTGGGTCCTGCGTTCTGATCCTGCGCATCTATGCCCAAAGTAAGGGAATCTGAGTTCAAAGTGGGCCATTTTTTCCATAAGGGCACTACATCAACCAGCAACAGCAATAGGAGCTCAATCTATTTCAATCTGGTCCATACCACAAACTCCTTTGCTTTTCTTCCTCCTCAGGCAGATAGTCTGCCACCTGAGATTTTTGTGCTGTAATGAAGGATCTGTTTCCCAAAAGATGTTTAACAAATTGCAGCTTACACAAGGAAGGCTATGTAGCAGCCTGCCTGCTTGTATATGCTTGGGTTGCACTCTACCATGGTGAGCAGTAAGTGGACACCAGAAATACCCTCTGATTTGGTCCCATTGATGTCTCTGTGAATACAGAGCTTTCTAGTGAAACAGCAAAGTCTATTACAGAATATGTCTTTAAGTGCAGACTTCCATAGCATGCTGCTTCCACTGCTGCTCCTCCCCAAGGAGGGACTAAATGCAGATTTTGATGTGTAATATCAGAATCCAGGAGAAGAGCAAGGCAGAAAAATCAGGAGGAAAGTAGAAATCACCTGCCTTTTCAACTAAAGCATTGCTGGGGTCTGCTTACCGCCAGCTGAGCCAGGTGGAGACTTGTCCCAGCTCATCATCTGGTGAACAGATAAAACTGCTCTTACAGGTGTCTGGTTAGACCGAGGGCAGGCAGACCCCAACAGAGTCTCCTATTTCCCCAAGGAATCACTGTAACTTCTGGAGCTAGCAACAAAGCATGCAAAGTTTCTTGCAGGAAACAGATTCCCTCTTGCTTGCAGCATCCTTGAAGGCAATAGCTCCTCTCTCTGCCTTGGTTGTCTCAGTTTTGGAAAGGTTTCAACCTTCTTCTCTGCCATTAGGCTCAATCTGAAGAGACTTCTGTTGCTTGCTGTCTCTGATTCTCTGCAAATCAGAAGGATGTGCAACCACAGAGTTCAGCTCCAAAGCGTAATCCTGGGGTAGTATCGCACTGACTGACAACCTTTTCTGTGTCATCCTTTCTCTGGGCCTTCAAGCTCAGCTTCCAAGAAAAATATGGACTTGTTTTTCTTTATGTCCAGGAGCTTGAGAGACTAGAAGTTGAAAGGGTGGAGATGATTCGGCAACATCTTTGCCAGTATACACAGCTGCGGCATGAGACAGACATGTTCAACCAAAGTGTAAGTCTGCTTTTTGTTCAGTCCCTTTGGTCTTTACTGCACTTCAGCTGGGCAGAATGGTCCCTATCCTGATCTGACTGACTTGTATTAAAAGGAGACGTGAAAAGCGTATGCAGTCAGCTTGTTAGTTTGCAGCAGTACTGTACTGCCGCTCTGCAGTCCTGCTCCCCCAGGACTCTCTGGTCCTGGTTACATTGCATACTGCTGGATCACAGCTTTTTGCTGGGAGAGACACTACGAGCTGAATTATGTTTGGCCAATGTGAGCCATTGTTAGCTCTCCCAGCATGATGCAGTACTCCTTAAGGTCATCTGTTCTTGCAAGGAAGATGGTAAATAGATTCATTGTCGGGGGAGGGAGTATATATTTTTCTCTTATTAAAAAACTGGCTAGTTTTTGAATATTAAAGTATGGGGGATATATGCTGACCTCAGTATATGGTTGTATTTGGTGTAAGGTACAGATTGCATGACCGGAGCCAGAGACTGACTGGCCAATGCCTGGCATAAGAAGTCTGTCTCTGCTTGATGTGAAAAGTCTGCTTTTCTCTGCTTCCTGCTATGAGGCTTCACATTCAGATCTGGCTTTTGCCCACAGAGTCTCATGTATGTGTAGTTCTCACTTGTCTGCAAATGCAACATAGACATGCACATAGCTGCTTTACGCTTCGGAGCAATGACTGTCTTTGCTTGAAATGCACCCTTGACATTTTGATTCTTGTTTTGTTCATTTTAGACAGTAGAGCTCGTGGATCAATTGCTTCGGAAAGTGGATCCTGCCAAAGACAGGGAACTGTGGGTAAAAGAACACAAAACTGGAGATATCCGACCTGTGGACATGGAAATATAGACTGATCTATAGTTGTATGTGATGAGTCCACTGAATTAACCAGGCTAATGTTTGTCTTTTAAGGCTCAGAAGAGCATAGGGAAAAGGTTGTTCCACTACCAGACACCTTGTAATTTATGTCTGTATGGGCTATCTCTGTTACACTTAGTCATTAAAGTGGTCCTCATTGTGCTAAACCTTAAGCACCAGACATTCCAGGGTGAAGAAACGAGATGTGTCCTTCCCACCAGAGGTTCCCAATTGCACGCAGCTTCCAGAAGAAATCTGCTTTCTGGTACAGAGAGCTCTGTTCTTCAGTGACTTTGTGCTACATCCCTTGCATGAACTATCTTTATATAGTATGTTAGAACAACCATGCAGTGAGCCTCTGGCCAGCAAGTAGAGAACTGTTTGAACATGATGCAGGAGGCAAGGAAGTCCTGATCACGAATCCCAGGTCTGTCACTGACTGCTTTCGTGGCCATAGGCAAGTCAATTAACTTTTCTGGCTACCCCATCTATAAAACACGTATATCTCACAGCGATGTTGTGCAAATACATTTATTTCATATAACACAGTTTCCCACCATGGCAGTGAAGTGATGGCCCTTCTTCCAAAGTCTATGGAGAAGACTCCCATTCTTCCTGTTTTATATTCCCTCTCAGGGATACATAAACCCATTGTCATCATGATTTCTGTTCTAGGCCCATTAATAAGGTTGAAAGTGTTACCATCACCGTTATTTAATCAGGAAAGACTTGGTTGTGCTATACCTAC
The DNA here is from genome assembly GCF_000687285.1 of Phaethon lepturus. Lineage (NCBI taxonomy): Eukaryota > Metazoa > Chordata > Aves > Phaethontiformes > Phaethontidae > Phaethon > Phaethon lepturus. Next base: position 17,850 of record NW_010539443.1, on the reverse strand, counting down.
CTCATTAGCTGTCTGAGTGCCCTCAATGACAGAAAGAGGTTATATACCAAGGGATAAATGAGGTGTTCAAAACCTTTCCTGCTTATGCAAGATGTTTTCTCACAGAGCCTCCTTAAAGGCTCTAACACTTTATTTAGGATCCAGGCTTAAATTGCCCTTTGTTGGTTCCTTCAGGTGAACATCACCGCTTTTAAGTATCTTTAATTAGCAAGTTTGTCTAGCTAAATTGTGGAGTTTATCTTTTTAGAGCCTGATTTTCAAAAGTGCCATTAATCTCTGTGTCCAGCACTTCTGCACCATCAGATTCTTAAGCTTATGTTTTTCCTTTGTTACCCTTATTGCAAACTACCAAAAATTCAACACTGCTCTTGGCACTTAGTAGTTTGGGGACTAGTTTTGAGAAGGTATTCATTTTCTTCTCCTGCTGTTATTTCTGATTGATTACTCAGTGTTGCTGTTAATATATTTTTCAGCATTTCATACAATGCTAAGATTCTTAAGATTCTTGCTTTAGATCCAGCAGAAACCTTGATTCTCACCACGGTGGCCTTTACTCAGTGTTTACTATGTTGTTATCTACAATTTCCCAAACAGTACTTTTTCATTTGATCCACAGTTATGCTCCACTTTATCTCGTTACCATCCTTTTTTGCCCAGCACCAAAATTGCATCCTTTTTTTGTTCTACTACTATTCTAGGTCTTTGCCGACCAGCCTCAAAGTGCTGTGATTAGATAATTGACAACTAATATTATCCTTTACAAATACAAACTGAGACACGAGAAGTCTTATCTGAAATATGTTTTTAATATTACTGCAGTGCTTATTTTTCTGGTTTGTTATTTCAAATTGAATTCTGTTGTGCTTTCCTATTGTTCCCTTTTTCTCAACCATCTTCCTGCAAAGACCATTGCAATACAAATGAAACATGATTTGCCTAAGTGTTGCGCAGTCTTTGAGCTCAGTTAGAGTACATACACTTCCCTAGACTCCTCTTCTGCTGTTCAAGCAGGGAAGTTTTGTGATGATCTCTCTTTTTCAGTCTTCCTATTGATTCATTCTCTGTCCTATTAATTTTTTTGCCATACCAATGTATACCTTTCCTATCTCTACCATGCACTTTGAAGGACAGGCACTTTTTCTTTTTTTTTTTTTTTTTTTGAAACCACAGGTGCAGGGTGAGCTTTCAAAACTTCAATGGCCAAAAATAATTGGAGTACTTAAGAGCTGCATCTCAGGTCAACCCCTGTATTCTAAGCTGTATTGTAAATTAAAATGAGCAATCTTGATGACACCTCACCACATTCTTGTTTTGGTTGCAAAACCAAGATAATTGTGCACTTTATACAGTATTTTCCTTAATATATATCTCAATCTGTTATCAATTACACTTTATTTTTCCTCTTTCTTTAAAGATGTGTGTTACTTTATCTATTTTGGACTGGAAATACTGTCCATTAGTGCAGATTTCTCTGAGGACTAAAATGTATTACGGTTCTTCTACTAGTATTTAAGCTGCTCTCAATTCTCAGTTGTATTTTCCGGTAATTTTTTTTCGCCTCTTGTTTTATTTCCAGACAGTTTTCCTGCCTCTAGTTTTTGGTCCGTTTGAAATGTTGCAGGAATGTGTGAGCTGCACAGAACAATAATTCTCTTGATGGATTCTGTGTCTCTTTTTCACTTCAATAATCTGAGGAGAGCACTTGTACCCGGCTGTTAATCTTTACCAGGCCCAGCAAACTCTCGTGCAGTGCTGCTCTGCAATGGGTAAGATGCTTCTTCTGCAACAAGACTTTAATCTGTAACTGGTGGAAGTGTTAGGGAAGTTTTACTGTTGCTTGTAGACGGTTTGCAGCTTATTTCCTGCAAAAGATCAAATTCCTTTGTGATACAACACTGCAGACAGTGGGATCAGTGTTACATGGCTCATTCACTTCTCTGGCTGATGGATCCTCAACATTGTGATGCCTTACAAGTCAGGGAGTGCTGGAGCCCCTGTGCTTCTGAATGGACAGCATCTTCAAAGAAGGTAGTTGCATGTTTGAAGGGAAGCATGGACACCTATCCTTGTGTTCGTTCCTAATAAGGTAACTTCGGGAGTTTCAGCATTGCTCTTCATCTTCCATTGATTTGCAAAAGTACCGTTGAACCCAGTCTTTCCTCATGCAACAGCTCATCCTAAACAGCTTTTCTTGTGCAGCAAAATCAAGCTTTGTGTTATGTTAAAATAGCTAGCATGGGAAAAGCATGATGATCCTGCAGTGTAACTCATTAATAGATATAGCAAAGTAAGTATCTTGCCTCCCTAGGTACTGAGCTTAAGGGTCATCTTGTTTCTTCTGGCAGGTGGGCTCACACACTTGATGCAAGTTTTTACTGTTTTAGTCATTACAGGTATTGGTCATCTTTTCTTGAGTTGACAAGGCTGTCTTACCTCTTCATATGGCTCTGTGGTCACAGAGCAGAAGGTAAGCTTTTGATTAGTACAGTTTGCTTCCACCTAAAGAGGTACAATTAGTGTGAATTTGCCTCTGGTTCTTATCTGGTACCTCTGCTTTCCCAGGTGTTTGTTGAAGTTGCCTGTGTTTTAGGAGTCCTGCCACTCCTGCAGAGCTTCCCCTTTGTCTAAGCAGTGCTGTCACATACTTGTCTTGTGCTGTCAAGCCTCTGGGCCCCTCGTGATCTCTGCTTCAGCCAGAGCCTTTTGGCCCTTGTCTGAGCTCAAGGTCTTTGTGAATTCCTATGGCTTTGAATATATTGGGTGTCCTGACTCTGGTGCCAGAGCTGGTGAGGTGCTTACCAGCTGTATCCTCAGCTACAGAATGAGAACACTTTATGCATCATCCATACCAGTCCACCTATGTCTTGAAAGCCATCTTCTGTCACAGTTTAGTCAATAGAGAGACCTTGTTGGAAGTAATTTTCAAAGGTATTCTTTCAGCTTATTTCCTAACAGAATTTATTCTGGATCCAGTGGTGTTGGCTGATTCCTGTTGGAATTAATGAGCTGAAAGCAATGAGTCCTTTACCACGTCTAAGTGCACTGTTCTCCCATCACTGGCAAGATTCCAGTTGATTTCACAGAGCAACATCCAAAAAAGCCTAATTCTCAGATTTCCAATCTGCTCCAGATTCACTCACATCTGTAACTCTCACTTGCTCATCACTTCTGTGTGTTGAACATCTTTTGAAAAACATCAGTTTTTCCTTTTTAGGAATGTTATTTCATTATTTGACACTGGGATCTTTAGAGATAGCTTTAAGTTTTTAAAAAACGTTAAAATACTGTAACAGAAGTGAAAGTCATATGGAAATCCCTGTTACGTTTCTAGGTTACTTCTCTAGGTTACTTTTCCCCCTCTGCAGCCCTGCCTGAGCTGCTGTGGAGTAGCTGTGTTCTCCCTCGTGTCACACAATTACAGTAAACACTGAAATTGTTCTTCCTTTCATGCATAACAGGCAGCATGCAAACTTGTGCTCTGGTTCTCTTTACCCTTTATGCATCTGTGCAGTTTCATGTTGCAAAATTAGCTGCTTTTTGTTTGACAGCCCCATGCTGCAATGACAGTGTGTGTAGCTGTCTTGTGACAGTGGACTGCACTCAGATCACTTTTTTTTTTTGTTTTTTTCCTAACAGGAATTTTCTGTAAAGCATTCACAGGAAGCTTTTACAATGTCAGTAGCAGTCATAATTTCTCAGACCTTTGCGGAACCTCTTTAAATTTGTCCCTCCTTTTAATGTTATTATTTAAAAATTTGCCGCAAGTTAGACTCTTTATGTAGAAATGTGCACTATTGTTTTCACCTGCTCTTTGGGAGTGCTTGGCACCCAGAGATTTCTTGGAACACAACAGGGAGCGTATAGGTGATAAGAGACTTTGAAAATCAGGCTAACAAATAGAAATGCACAAGCCTCTTTTTCTGTAGTCATTGAGTACATGTATAAGGCAAACATTAAAAAAATAGAACCTTGAATACTTAATGTATAATGTATAAGATGTAGCTGCTATATGTGCCATTCCCAACAGCTCCACGAATGTCCCTGTGTCAGGCTGTGGTAGTAGCACAGCTCTAGAGCATGGGCGGGCAGCTCACATTCCTATGCAGCTGTAAAAACCCAAATCCAAAATTAAGTGAAAAAGTAGCTCTGCCCATCTATTTCTTCAGTCACACACGGGGAGAAAAACAGCACTGCTTACCTGGGTAGGTCCTTCACTATCAAGCACCTTAAGAAATCCAGACCAGCACCTTGAAGGTCCCCCTGGGATGAGTAGATGTGACTTCTTGGTGTGATCAGTTGATTGTTTCCTTCTGAATTGAAAACATATTTGCTATTTTACAGTAGCTAGTGTGCTCTTTTGCACTAGTGCAGCCTGCTGGGTCTGTTCCCAGAGGTGGCAGTCAGAGTCTGGTGTCCTGGAGGTGCTCCTGGTCACCCTTACATTTCCACTTCATGAGAATTAGGTCTTCAAAAGACAGTGTCAAAAAGACAGTTTTTTTGTAGGTTTTTTGCTACCCAGGATGTGTTGAAATAGGTGAATGAGGTCCCAGAGGTTGCTGAAGCGTTGCTGTGAATGGTTCTTGCTGTGTGGGCATTCCTTCTGTACTCGTACAGTGGTAGTGAGTGCCTGACAAGCATCCTTCTCTGCACAGCAGAGGTGTCTGATGTTTTACCAGAGGAGCCTGCTGGTCACATTTAACTTAACCAAGTGGGCAATAGTCACAGGCAGATTCAAATTAAAACCAGACACATAGGGAAGGAAAATAGTTAGTAGCCCCAGTGGCATTTGAGCTTCTGAACGTGAGACACTCGTCTCCCTCACACCCTGATGGGTCCAGTAACAGGCTCATCACTGCCTGGATTCTGCTTAGCACATGAAAATCAGTGATGAAACATTCCCTTGTATCTATTGCTTGATACAGGGCTGTCCAACTAGCACCTGGTTGTGCCAGCAAGAGACTGGTGTGTGGCAACACCACACTGGTGACTACAGAATGGTTTTTGGCATTTGGCAGCGCTGTGATGTCCTGTGCCCTTGCACTGAACTGACTGTAGGTCAGGCAGAGACGTAACTAGCCTGGCATGCAAGTGTTCTCCAGGAGCTTGGAGCACACAGTCTTTCTGTTGCATAATGGTGATGAAGTCTTTTCTGTCAGCAAATCCTTGTCTTTTCCTGAGAAGCACTACTGTATAAATAATATTCATTACTTTGTCTTGTAGTAGATCTTATTCATATCAATGTGCATCTTTCAATTCTTATTTTTCCCTCTTCGTTGTTACTGTAGCCAACCCTCCATCACTGAGATACACCAGCTTTCAGAATCCTTTCTTTAATTTTGAATTTTCATAGAACATCTGTGTTGCTTTAACATGCTAACCAAACTTCATGCTTTTGGATATTTTCTGAGAATGGTAAGTGCATACTTTTTGGAGGGGTTATTTTGGTTTTTGTTCTGGATTTTTCTTATCAGCCACCAGGTTTGGAATTGCAGTGACTCCTTTTTGTGGTAGTCAGTTTATTTTTTCTTCCCGGACATTTTTTCTGAAGGGACCAACACATAACACAATTTGACTTAAATTTCTAACCCCACACATTCCTCAAGGCAGAAACCTTTTGTGCCTAATGATGCATCTGATTCTAAGAATTGTACATAGATAAAATCTTTCATAGGCCAATAAAAAATGTCTTAGTTTAATAGCATAATAATTACAGAAAAAAAGATAAATTTGAAACATTCAAATTTAATTCCCTCAACTTACATTAAGTTGAACTATTTCAGGTGCGTCATAAGAGACAAACTCAGTGGATATTCAGAACAAAAGCTTTTCAGCTGCTATATTCAGGTTCAGTGAGTGGACAAGACTGTAATTTTTTGAACATATGCAGTCTTTCAGGGCTATTGATTTAACAAGTAACTGAGTAACGGCTTGTATCACAACCCTACTAAAATTCTGCTAGTAGTTCCCCTTGAAGTGCCTCTTTAAATTGTATCTGCTACAAGCATGTAAGATACATGGATTCACCCTACAAATTTCCAAAACTCAGGAGCAGCCAGTATGCCCAGATCTGTGCAGGATTCTCCACCCTCCATCTTTGCTCTGCGCTGTGCACTCTTTTAGGACATCCACACATCCAGTAGACCTGCCTTTGTCTCACTGATCATTTACTGTCCCGCACAGTCATCCTAAATTCTCAATGGTGAAAATGGAGTAGGAAATGATAGACTTAAAAACAGCTGCATTGAAGGAGCATTGCTAAGCTAATCTTCTGACACATCCTTCAGTATAGGGGTCTCAGTAGAGTAAGTAGGGAATTCTGCATAAAAATAGTCGAGTAAGTGATGTTTGAGGCCTAAGTTGGCTTTTATTGTATAAAATAAAAATTACTTTTTCTTTAAAGCAGTTGCTGAGAAGAAATTTTCTGGTACTGGAAGTCTAAAGCTCTATAGTGATTTCAGGCATCTCACATCGGCATGACGTGACAATTTTAGTAATTTGAATTTGGGAACGCTTGAACTCCCTTGTTCCTTTGGATTTTTTTTATGTGATGGCTGAGATTTTCAGAATAGCCTCGGGAATTTGGATGTTCATTTACCATTCTTTTATTTACTCTAGCAGGTCAAAAACACTCTTTAGGGACAGCAGCCTCTACCCATTATGAAAAATGCAGGTACTAGTATTGGACAAATATTTTCTTCTCCTCCTTAGAAGGTTTCATTTCTTTCAGCAGCCCAAGACAGTGCGAAAAATCCACCAAACATTTTTGCAGACATTCTAACAGTAGCGATTCAAAGGCAGGCCAGATCACCAGTCATACACTAAAACAGTGTTTTCTACTAAAATGAAGCTGCTTATTTGGTCCTTTTTGTTTAACTTTCTCTAAACGCATCTAAATTTCTAGAAAAGATATCTTTTGCCAGTACTAATGACTTATTTTTAAAGATATTTAGCCAAAATTTTATAACTTTCCATAAATTTTGGCTGAATAGACCCCTTAAATAGTTTATGTATCATGCAGCTCTGTCTGGGTAACTAGTAAATCTTGGATCATTGCGCAAATTATAGGATGGCTTTTGTTCCATAAGGATACATGAAGGAATCCCTTACTGAACTTAAGAAGTTGAATGCAGAAGAGATTTGAGGGGCAGATCTTCAGCTCAGGTAAACTGGCAGAGTTTGTTGGAAGCTACTTTATGTCAGCTGTGGATCTTGTCCTTCAGTGTTGAAGGCATTTCCTATACATAATTTTTCTGTCTTACTGTAAAACAATTTCATACGGTTAAACTGTATTTTCCTATATAGTTCTGCAAGTTTATATGCACAACAGTGCTCATCTCATCTCCTGTAAAATAAACTGTACAGAGACATATTGAGCATGGAATTGTCTTTACCCAGTTGCTTTTTCTTCTGCCAAAGCCACACACTTTTTGAATGCACTATCATCAAACAACACTTGGGGGTGTCATATGCACATGTAACTGCTTTGTAACCAGTTTAATGCAGCTGGAATTGGCAATCACATCACCTGGGTGTCATCTACTTGTACTTGTCCTTTTCAGACCTTTGCATGATACTCAGATGAGTACAGTCCCTAAAATTTCATTTTATTAGGAAATCAATTTAAGAAACACCTATGGTTAAGTGGTTTCTTAAAGCTTCTAAATGTTTAAGTTGTTTCTTAAACAAGCAGGCAAGCGGACTGTGATCAGTCTGAAAGCAGCTGCCATGAAATGGGCATGCTTTAAATGATCTGTTAAGTCTTCTACACCGAGTCAGTCCTCTACCTGCAAGTGTCACATGCATCTTGAAGCTTAGTTGAAGAGAAAAATGCTGTAAAATGTTGTTGTTAATAAATTGTACTGCTTTGAATATTTGAGTTAACATGCATGCTGGCAGGTTTTCTGACAAAGTCAAAATCAGCTGTGCCAAAATCCTGTCTAATTCAACAACTGTCTTCAAAAGTGACCAGCGTGGGATACTACTATAGAAGCAGAGCTCAGAGCAAGTGGGTGTTGCAGTTTTGCAGAATGCAAGCCCACCTTCCCAGTGATGAGTGACTTGGGGACCTTGAAGATACCGTCATTATCCACACATCTCGTAAACCTCAGCAGAACTTTCTTCTAAGAATTTGTCCAGTTTTGAACTCATGTAAAAATTTAGTTTCTGGAACCACCTGCAGAATGGCATCCCGCAGCTCCGTGGTGTGTTTGTACACTGGTGTGGTAAGTAGTTGCAGAGGTGTGCACGCTCTTCTCGGAAAAGGAGAAGAAAGGTAAGACACTGAAAAAGTTCCAGGTGGAAGCTTGGTTTTCACAGCAGTCTTTGTTCCTTATCCAAAGTAGCCTAAATCTGTTAAAAAATCTCAGAATGCTGTTTCAGATGTTGGTGCATGGTATAGACCTGCTTGGTGAACACTTAAGAGTTCACCACGTACTGTGGTACATTTAACTGCAACTTACCAGCAAAAAGCATTTTCAGTTGTAAGGGACTTTGATACAACTTTGAAACCCAAGATGGGGCGTTACTGTACAAGCCGCGATGCTTATTTGCTACGCTGGTGTAGTGCCAGCGCTCAGAAACACACACCAGTGAAAGGACCAGAGTGGACAGTGGAAGGAGAACAGTGGCAGACTATCAGTCTAAGACATTTAGATGTAAAGTGCAGGAGGTTTACTCTGTTCTTCACAGGAATACGTGCGCTAGACTTTTGCAACCAAGATAATAAAAAAATCAGCTTGGATTCCACTTAATTAAGACTTTGACCCTCTGACATTCCTCAGAAGTGGAAAGAAAGCTGCAAGGGCCTCCGTGAGGGGATTTGGTTTCAGAACGTTTTTGGGACTAAGAAGGAGACATGCTTTGTGCCTCGAGCTGTTATCTAATACTTCAGAAGTTCCTGTTAATTATAAATAAAATTATGTCAATACAGTCTGCATCTTCTGCTGTTTCCCTGATCAGCAGTGTGATCCTGAATTCTCCAGAACAAATACAAGTTTTCTGTATGGTGAACTGGACAGTATGTTAGGAGTATCCTAACTTCTACTTGATTGCAAATATTGAGTGGAAATCAGAAGCTGTGTGCACACCATTGGGTTGGATCAGATCCCATTCCGCTCCGGATGCAGTTGCTCTCAGCACCTGCACTGCATTCAGGGGTCGAGTAACTCAGTCTTGTTGAAGGCAGAACTTGGGAGTGACTCAGTGGTTAAAGTGACCGGAGAACTGCTGTGAGCGGCAGGCTCTTGACTGCACACTGCAAAAGGTGCTGCAGGCCTGCCGGGACGAGCCTTCATCCCCACATGCTCCTCCCCTGCCCCTGCATGCGCCGGTGCAGCTGCAGCTTCAGGGAAGAGGTGCAGGAGACTTCTGAGGAATGTTGCAAAAAGATACTAAATCCCCAAGAAGCAGATCAAACTTAAAATTCCTCCTGCTTGAGGAGTGCCTGGGACATACTGGAGTGCATTTGCACGAATCGTTTGAATGTAGTTCTGAGCACCATTTTCAAAAGTAAAGAGCTGGATTGCTGTGATGAATTACTGCTTTGCTTTTCAATGCTGAACCTAATTGGAAGGCCCTGGCAGGGTGCAGCCCTGCCTGCTCTTAGGGTGGGTGGGAGGTGGTGTGGATTCCTTGGCTGTTTTGAAAAACTGGACTTTTCTGAGAAGGGCATAGGTGACTGGAAACCCCTCTTAGAAACAGTCTTTCAGACTATTCAGAGCTGGGAGAGGTGCAGCTGTGGAAATGCTTTGGATGAGGTGCAGCTGTGAAGAGTGGTTCGGGCACACACAATAGACCATCTTGCCCATGTTGCTGTTCCTGGGCACGTGCCATGGTGAGGATGCCTGTAGCCCCTTCCCAAGTCCCTTAATGTGCAGATTCTGAACCGGAAGTCAACAGGAAGAAGACACAACAGGACCCTGGGGAAAACATGAGCTGACTCCTGCGACTCAAAGAAAAATGCTTCAACCAGCATAGGTTTTGTTTGTGACAGTCCTGAAAACTGCAGTGAACGCAGACTGCACTGTGTCAAACGGCACCTGCCCAGACTTGGCCAGATCCTCTTATTCTGGCTGCTGTGCAAGGGGACTGCTGCCACAGGGGCATCCCACTTCAGCGGTCAAATTATATAGGCATATAATCAGTCAGTGGTAGCTGAATGAGGGTTTTATACAGAGTATTTCAGGACTAGGCATGTGCTTTGTTGATACCTGCAGATATCACCCTGCATTTGTCTTATGCTGTTGAAGCTAAGTGTTAACTTTTGATACGTATACTATATTTCAGTTATTGATTTTGAACTGTCATGCAACTTGGGGGAAAAATGCAGCATTTCGGGCATACCTGTTTTCAGGGTGAGACTGTGTATTCTGCAGTGATGTCCTGTGCAATAAAAGCCCCATCAATTGATTTGAGGAAAATCTTGTATTTTTAAATTTATTTTTTATTTCAGACAGGAACTTCCTGCAATCGGCATACATCGAAGGTCAATGTTTAATATAACCTGTGAGCTTGGAAAGCCTTACAACCTGTTAGAACTGTTTAGAACTGATCCTTTTGACACAAAACCAATAATTTGTCACCTAAGATGAAATGTTTGTGTAGATCTACTTTACAAAATGGTATTTCTGCAAGTTTTTCTCCTATGCTCATTCATATTGTCCTACAGTTCCCAAACAAGAAAGTCACGAGAGTGTCTAGAGCCCCAGCACTGCTCCTGCTGTGATAAAAGCAAAGTTAGTCTTTTATCAACAGTAGCCTCCTCTACCTAACAGAGAGAAAGCATCACCCTGTGGTGCTTATATAGGTCTCGACTCTGGAGAGTGTCTTTTGTTGCAGTGCCCAGTAACTTTTTCTTCCTTTGAAGGAAGTGCCCTCCAGTCCTTCATGAGGTGTACCTCTTTCTTAACTCAACTAAACTTAACTTTCTTAACTGTCTGACAAAAACCCAGTAGTCAGTAGGTTAGTAAAACTTAACAGGGTCCAAGAGACATTTAGTTAACTTTGCTATTTGTGAGAGAAAACCTTGTTTTATGCTAAGACAAACCTTGTCTAGTGCTTGGCAAATGAATACGTCCTTCCATGTTTACAGTTTGAGGTTTTGCACGGGGGCTTATGGCTTATGTCTGAGATGAGAAAGGCTCATTTTAGATTGCCACTCCTTACTCATCTGATGTCCAGGGCTGTGAAGCTTTCCTCTCGATAGCCTTCTACATCTTTTCTCAGCCTGTATTAGTTTTCAAGTGTACCTTCCTGTATTTCTCCCCCCTCCCTTTTTTTTTTTGTACCCTGCTGTTGTAAGCCCCCCCCCCAATCCCCCCCGAAGTTGAAACAAGCCAGGCAAGCTCTTTTTTACACAAATCCCTGCTGCTATAAGCATTTAAATTCACCAAAAAACATGAGCAAGTGATGGTAATTTGCCTCAGGCTGCACAGTCAAGCTGCAAATTCTTGTGTTGAGGATGTCAGAAGTTTGTCTAACTCAAAAACAGGTTTAGGCTGATTTTGCCCCAAGCACTCGCTGGAGCCAGAGATTCAGCCTCTGGTGGCAGAAGGTCCTGGAGCTGCATGGACTATGGCAGGAGTTTGAGGGAAGGAGCACCAGGCACGTGCCTGTCTGTGCACGCTTCCCTGGCTGTATGGGAATTTCCATCACTGGAGAAGGAACACAAAGCAGCAAAAAATCCGAGTTTCAAGAACATGTCAAAGGTCCTCACAGGCTCAGATTTGCTCAGGTTTTGTGTTTAAAACAGGACATGCCCCAGCAAGCCCCTGCACTCATCTGCTTCAGCCCCCTGGGTGAACTCAGCAATCCTGTTACGAGGACATTAGCTGTGCTGATTTTGTTTATATTGGAGATCCAAGGGTTCAGATTGGGAGGCTCCAGCTCTATCTGGTTACAGACAAGAAACACACCAGGTGCTTGACAAAAGCATAGTTAAAAGACCCGTCACTGAGACAGAGAAACAAGCAATCTAATCAGTAGTGTGATTAAAAATATTTATCATAATAAAAATATCTGCTAAAAACAGCACTGAGAATTAATCTACAAGTTCTCCTGAACACAGGGGAAACTGCTTCTAGGTGTTTATTTTTTAAATATAAGAGATGATGTTATGTCAAGCATAGCATTTCCATGTATTTTTCTCTTTGAGCAACTTGCTGCCTGAGGAGAAACCATAGGATTTATGCTAGTGCCCTTCTGCCTTCCTGCAGTTCAAAGCCATTCCTGCATCTTACAATGCGGTTTTTGGAGTGCATGTTTCAGTCTTTTACACCAGATGTCAGTGGGCCTCCCTTTTTGCCTTAAAGGGCTTCAGACTAGAATGTCTTTAGAGAATTGCAGCTGTGTCAGTAGAAAAATTGCAAGGTCTGTTGCCAGGACAGGTGATGGACCATGTGCAGGCACAGACCCAACAGCACAGAAATCCATCACCTCGGCCACATATGTGAAAGCCGCTTTTTAAAGGCTCTGACTGCCAAAACTTCCCTTGTGTGTGAGGTTAGTTCAATGTAAGATGTGCTGACAGCAGTCCTTGGGCCATTTTGTCTTGACCGTCATTTCAGAAAGTGCCATTGTATTTAATGAAACCCCATGAGAGAAATGGTAGTTGGCACCAACCAGGAAAGATTGCAAGAGTGAAGTTAAACCAATTGCTTCAACTTTGCACATAGCTTTGCTTTTAAGGGCCTCCTGAAGGGCATAAGTCACAATGACCTGTGAGGGTTCAAAAACACTTTCAGCCCATTCAGGTTGTAGAATAAGTTTAATTTCTTCATCTTCTTTTATCTTGACTCAAACAACTGAAATACTAATGTCACATTTCTTACTCAAAGAATCTTGCTTGTATAAATTACTGTCTCAGTCCTTATACAAATGAAAAAAAATTACAAACATACACTAGTGAAGTATTTATTGTAGGCACAAACAGTCCAGCCTCACTGGTTAATGCTGCATGCACTGTTTGCACTGTTTTTTTCACAAGTCCCTGAAAGTAGAGGATGAGAACATCTAGCTCCAATTTTATTTTGACTTCCTGTTTTATAAAGTAAAATACTCAGTCTCTTGGAGCTACAGCTTAAGTTATAGTCTTTTTATTGACAGAGGGTTTTTTTGTTTTTTTTTTTTAGAATTAGCAAACGCTTCAAGACTATATAATTTGTCTCTGCTTGTTTGCTCAAAGAGGCTAGGACTCTTTTTATATCAGCTGCTTAGATGTCTTTAACCTGACTCCTCCAACATGGTGACAGTCATGGCTCTCTGCTCACAGGTCCAGGCTTCAGGAGCTCTTCTCACTTCCCTTTCACTTTCTGACAAGTCTATTTAAAAGGGAGAAAGGTTGCAGGATGGTGCTGTGATTAATGGGTAAATGTGGGAGTCAAGTCAGGACACCCTGTTGGCACTGCTCACAATTCTTAGAAATCTTTTGTGTTGGCTTACATGAAAATGCCTGCAAATGTGTTACAGTTGAATGCTTAAGAGTATAATTAACTGCCTGGTTGCTGTGGTGCTTATATATATTGAAAGAAGATGTGTAGTCAATGCCTTTTTTGTCCTTTCTTGCTTATGTTTTTCCTCAGTCATCTCTATTGCTTAAACAAATTCATTTCTTACCTCACAAGTCTATGAAGAGTAAAAATTTGTGTTTGGCCAAAGGTCCATACAGTCCAATATCTTGGTATGGACTGTGACCAGTAAGTATCAGTTTCTTAGGGAAGGGTAGGAGAAGAAAGCTTTGTAATGAAATACATTGTGATTCATCCCCAGATTACACTTTGAGCCCCTGATGATCCCTGCTCAGGGACTCTCTTCCCCAACAGTGTATTTAAACAGCACTTGACAGATTATTTTTTTTTTCTGCCATGAACTGATTTTGGAACTCATATAAACTTCCCATAACATTATGTAGAAAACAGCTGCACAGCACAGTGATGTACTATATGAAAAATCTCCTTCTGCCTCCTACTAATCTGTACCTCTCCAGGTTAATTTGCTGTCTTAGTTCTTGTATGGGGAGAGACAGCTACTTGCCTTCTTTAGTCAACCCATGATCTGAGAGCACACTATGATGTTCCTTCCCTCGTACCCCAGTCATTTGTTGTTCAGGATGACCAGTTCTGATGTCAAAATCCTCCTGCTATATGCCTGACCTAGCTCTGCGCTGTGCTCTCCAGGTAGGATGAAACAGAACTACACAAGCTATTTAAAATATAGGCCCACTGAGGATAACGTAACGCTGAATGGCTATTTCTTTCCTAATAATCCATAGCACTTTTTTATTTATGTTGCTTTTTCTTCTGACAGTTCCTGTGTTCTGTAAGTCCTTACCTTAGAGTTAATAGGAACTTTAGCTAACAACTATAAGAAAACTGTGTTTTGAATTTCTTGCCTAGAAATTCTTCTGCAATGCTTATAGATGCTCTTATCTAAACCAGTAACATTGAAATCTGGAGAAAGATCTGTATCTTCTAAAATCTTAAAAGAAAACAAGCATAACCTCTATTGACTTGGTATAGGAAAGAGGGCCTAGAGAAGCAGTTTTGGCACAAGCTAGTAGTAAAAGTGAGGTGGTTACAACAGAGAAATAAGGTACTAAATCCTCTCTACCATCCATGTGTGAAACTATCAGAGAAGTAACCACTGAAGTGTTGACTCCAGGCAATGGCTCCAGCACAATGATGCTCTTCTCAGAGTAAATGCTCTCCTTGCACAGCTACTCCCTCTGATGGTTTTGGTCTGTACATTTTTAACCATCACACCTACCTGGTGCTCACCCAGCAAAAACATCACTCCACCTTACCCTCTGAACTACCCTTGGCCACAAGCAATCATTTCTTCAGGCCTTTCAGTTCCTGCCTTGACCGTACGCACTCCTCTATCTCATTGTCCCATTTCGGAGTCAAGCCCTTCACTTCCCACAACTCTGCCTCCAGTAAACAATTCTCCTTTTGACCTCTCTATTTATTCCTGCTTTCTTTCTCACCATGCATCACTTTAGTGTCATCTGATGGCATCTTCTCACCCAGCCACCTCTCCAGCCACCTCTTTGCCCACCTGAATTGCTAATACAATTCATGATCGTTATTCCCTGAGTTCCTTCATCTGCTGTTTCTCTCTCCACTCTGCACCCTTTCCCTTTAAATGATATGTCTGCTTTGTTATCGTGCAACATCCATTCTTGTTCCTGGGAGAGCTCAATTCCATAAATCCTCTCCACATATCCACTTTCTTCATTTCCACCAGACTTCATCAGCCTTATCTACAACTGCTGCTGTTTCTATGCTAGCTTTCACTCCAGCCCTTAGAGGGCTACCCCGCTTTGTGCAGAGCTGCACCAGCAGCCCAAGACAGAACAGTACACTTTCCTGGACAACTCAGATGCTGGGGATCTCCACTTTTAATAAGCTTCCAGTGGGCATAATATTCTGACCATATCTAAGTTGCCAGATAAATAGACAGATATACAGATAGATAGATAGATAGATAGATAGATCAGTCAATGACTGAGCAATTGATCTCCTGTGATATCTTTTTCAAATAAAGTTCAATAACCCATCTTCTTCCCTGATCTCCTGTCTTCCATGTTTCCTTCCTCTTGCACATTGAACTCTTCTCTCCCCAAAGAAGTGGAGATTTTTCTTTTCTTTTTTTTCTTTTTTTTTTTTTTCTTTTTTTTTTTTTCATTTATTCTCTTCCACTCTCTCTGGCATTGATGCACTTCAACTCCATTCTCCTTCCTCCTCTCTGTTACTTTGTCTCTTTTCTTTCTTCTGCTCTTTATTGCTCCCAAATGTCACATTCCTTAAAAAAAAAAAGAACCCCCACACACACACAACCCAAAGCTGCCTCACTCAAGAAAGTACATTCATCCTCATATGGAGTTGCAGCCTCTTTCTTCCAGCTGTAAACAAAATCAATGATGGTCATCAATACCAGAATCTTATCTTATGCTCACCCACAGACCTCTGTCTCTCCCATGGATTTTACCTGGACCTCATCTTTCCTCTGTGCTGGTTTTCTCTTCTATCTGGAAGCTGCTGACTGCCTGTTTCTCGTCTCTTGTGGCTCTTTGCTCTCTCTGCTGACTGCCTTACATTTAGTCTCTCATCTGTTTTATCTCTGTTTTCCTCTGTCAGCCTTCACGGGTTCCTCTTCCCCCTTATCTCCCTCTTCTTACTGTTTCTTCTGCTCAGACTGTTTCAGTTCTGCATTTTATTGGTGGCTCATTCCCTATCTCTTTCCTCTGCTGGTCTGTCATTAGGCAACCTCTTGCATAACTCACCAGGACATTAATATATAAAAGTCTTGACAACATAGCTCTTCGCAAGCCTGTAGCGTTGCATGGAGTTGTTGTGACCCAAGTGCAAGACCTGGCCCTTAGTCTTGTTGAATCTCATATTTGGCCTTGTCCCATCAATCCAGCCTGTCCAGATCCCTCTGTAGACCCTTCCTACCCTTAAGGAGATCGAAAATCCCACCCAACTTGGTGTCCTCTGCAAACTTACTGAGGGAGCACTTGATCCCCTCATCCAAATCATTGATAAAGATATTAAACAGAACTTACCCCTAGGGAACATCACTTGTGACTGGCCGCCAACTGGATTTGACTCCATTCACCACCACTCTTTGGGCTCAAGCATCCAGCCAGTTTTTAACCCGGTGAAGAGTACACCCATCCAAGCCATGAGCAGACAGTTTCTCCAGGAAAATGCTGTGGGAGACTGTCAGAAATGTTACTAATGTTCAGGTAAACAACATCCACAGCCTTTCCCTCATCCACTAGGTGACTCATTTTGTCATAGAAAGAGATCAGGTTAGTCAAGCAGGACCTGCTTTTCATAAATCCATGCTGACTGGGCCTGATGCCCTATTGTCCTTTACATGCCACGTGATGGCACTCAAGATGATCTGCTCCATAAACTTCCCTGATACTCAGGTCATACTGACAGACCTTTAGTTTCACAAATCCTCCTTCTGGACCTTCTTGTAGATGGGCATCATATTTGCTGACCTCCAGCCAACTGAGACCTCACCAGTTAGCCAGGACTGCTGATAAATGGTTGAAAGTGTCTTGGTGAGCACTTCCACCAGCTCCCTCAATACCCTTGGGTGGGTCCCATCCTTGATATACTTAGTGCTCTCCAGACTATTCAGAAGTCTGAACACCTCTGCAGGTTCGTGCACTGCTTCCGAACATTGACCTAGCTGTCCTGGAGCCAGTCAACTGCACAGGCATGTTCCTGAACAGTTCTTAACTCACAACATGGCATAGGAGGTGCCTTCACCTAACTGGGCTTCAAAGCACAGAGTGTCCTTCCAGAGCACAAGTTTGCCCTCAGGCTGTAAGAGGGGAGGTGGGAAGCAACATCTCTGACTGTGGGTTTCAAAGCAACTACAATGCAACTTAATGTGTTGACAAATAAGAGAATTAAGGCAATTAGTTATTCTGTCATTTTTTTCTGTTGTGGAATTTTTAGTTCAGTTCACAGAATCACAGAATCACACAATCATTAAGGTTGGAAAAGACTTTTAAGATCATCAGGTCCAACCATCAACCCAACACCACCATGCCCACTAAACCATATCCTAAAGTTCCACAGTTATTTGAGTTATACACAAATGTCTGAAAATGGGGTGAAATCAGTTAAGCTACACAACTCCTTGGTGCTCCTTCCCATCCTATACAGCTATTCCAAGGATCAGGGCTAAGGGTCCTGCTTTGCAAGTGTTCAGAGCATGCAGCTGCCAATAGATCTGTGGAGACACCTCTCAGATTTTTGTCTATGTCTCCAAATTCTCAAAGCCTAAGGATTTAGGTACATTTGGTCTTGAGAGTGCTCACACGGCATCTGC
>NW_010539442.1:0-6032 GCF_000687285.1 Phaethon lepturus | reverse complement strand
GCCGTTTAACGGTCGCCCCCGCTGCCTCCCGGAGGAGCCGCCGCTTCTCGCCGAGCAGAGCGGGCAGGGGGAGCTGTGCGGGTAGAGCTCTGCGAGCTGTCGGGCAGACTAAAGGAAAACCCATGACTTCCATTTCACAGCGCTCCCTGTGCGTCCCTGTGTTCCCTAACTACCACTTTGTTATTTTACCTATATTATCCGATTTATTTTTCCCTTTAAAAACAACGTATCAATGTCGCATACGTCTGTTGCTACAAAAATCTTAGCCCATGCTGTCACAATGAAGTTACAAAAAAAATACCAAAGGGAAAAATACACAACATGTTGAAGAAAGACACCCAGAGGCAAGACCGAGCAAGAGCGCTTTGTCAGGAGTCCAGATTCCTTCCTCCTCTTTGGCTTCGTGATTTGTTTCCAGTCACCTTAAGACTCGGGGAGGGGGGGGGGAATAAATTGGACGAGCAGTTCCACAGTGAGAAAGAACGGCCCTTTGCATGACATAACTTGGTATGGCTATATTTACAAGTTAGTTATACCAAATATTGACACATTAGGGTCACCTGATGGAGATAGGGAAGATGGAAAACAAGCCAGGTAGTATCCAGCCTAGTGTTCTGTTTCTACGATGCAGTCCTTCACCCAAAGTACTCTCTGTGGGAAAAAGTAGATGCAGCTGCAGAACTGAGAGAGGTGTTCAGGAAGTCAGCTAAACACCTGGGTGGATTCTCCCCTAGCTTGCAATTACAATTTCCGTGTCATTTTTGGTCACCATCCTGTAGGGAAGGAGCATCCTGTGTCTTGAGCGCACACCAGTTCAACACAGGAACATTGGGCTGCATCTCTCCTAGTAAGTTAGATGTACCCAGACATGTCTGTCATGTCTGGCACGGTGACCAGCTGGCATGGAACAAGCTGCAAGTTGTTGAGTAACGCGGTTTGTGTCGCTTTATTAATTTTGAATAGACAGTGAACATTATCAAAAACTCTGCAATGAGGTAACTCCACCATGAGCCTGGGAATGGGATAGCTGGTGTGGGCCAAAGATACACCAGTGACAAATTAACATCATAGACAATTTCATTCCAATGTTCAGGAATATTCCCTTTAAATTTACTAATATAGACATAGACTCAAAGTACAATGGAGATATTAACTGAGACATGAGGTAGATAAATGAACAGTCTGCTGCCTTTTTACGCATGCAGAAACTGAGGCAAGAGTGTATTCTGATTTGTTTACACTGAATTATACGAAGATATGTAATAGCTCCCATTACTTCAATGGAGTTAACTGAAATTCACACTGATAAATTTAGGATGATAATGTAATGTTCCAAAGGGTTACATTTTTTCAAGTATGTTTTCTTGTGACTCCATTTAAGCTAAACCATCTAGACGGTAGCCACCTATATGCTACCAAGCTCCTACTCTGCATATATGTTGCCAAAAGTTCGATCCCCAAGACTTCCATCCACCCTCAGTCTGACTCCAGAGGCTTCTAAAGTGAGGAGGTGCACTGTTTGCCATGGCCGCTCACAGGTTCTTGGACTTCTTTCCTGGATACCAGGAAGCGCCTGACTCTTGTCAACACTAAGCAGCCAGAAGAAAGCATTTTTCCAGGATTTACAAGATGTCAGTTTTAATCCCTTTGGGCAGAGATGAAAGATGAACACACCTTCCCAGCCAGGAGAAAAATCTGCTTGCTTTTCTTGAAAGAAGGCGGAGAGGGGAACTATGAAACCCTGTCTGAAAAAGCAACCTGCGGAGAAGAGATCATTAGAGGTAATGCTATACAATGAGTATTTTGGCTTGTCCTGGAGGAATGAGTTTCATTTAAAAACACCTGGTGTGATTTTTTTGTCTTATTGTACAGGACATCAAGTGAGTGAACTCTTCTGCAATCCAAATCTATGAATAGATCAATCTACAATGTTATTAAAAGTGCTCTGTCTTTAAACATTGTGATCCTCAGAGTAAGGATCTTGTGAAGTAAGCGTGCATGGACGATAAGATCAAATGCAGTATTTGGTGGATAGTTTTAACCGGTGTACTGTTCTACTTTCCTTTGATGGTTATGAAACAGAGGCACTACATTTGGGATTCGGAGCAAATGCCAGGCAGAATTGCTAGCTTTGTTAAATAACACACATTAGTCACTGTTTTCACTAATTCCATTCTGTTATGCCATGCTAAGACAGTAAAGGAAAGATATCTTGACTTCTATTACTGACATGGTGTACGTGAAAACAAGAAAATGTGTTCTCTTTGGTTCTGCCTTCTAAGACTGGTGAAATTTTCATGCTAAGAGCCCTACGGTTTCAAGCATGCTCTTGTTTCAGCTGATTATAACAGACATAAGGGTTCCTATCTATATTTAATAAAAGCAAGTGCAACATTTTCTGAAGTGATTGCAGAGCAGAGCTGATTGTCTAAATCAGGCTCATAACCAATACATGAACTGAGTGTACACTTAGGAGAAAATTCCAATGGACATTCATATGACTACACTATAAAAATGCTTCCTGCGTTCCTCTTTATTGACCTCAGAACAATATTTTGAAATACATTTTTTCCTTAAACATCACATCAACTTACAGAAACCTTAAAAACTCCAAGTTGCACTGTCGGTTAAAAATCAAACTTTTCATTCCTCACAAAAGAAAAGCAGTATTTAATCTTCAGGTTGCAGTCAGTCCTGCTAGAGATAAATATCATGGAATGAGATGAGGCTGGTAATTCTGTTGGGTTAATGAGTGGGTATCAGTTGGCTGACATGGTGACTGGACTTCCAAAATATTGACCACACACATGGAGTCTACATGTGTGATAGTTACTTCTAAAATCTATATAGAAAAATATATACATTGCATCCGACAGATGATACTTTCCAAAATCTCTGCTCCAAGTTATGAAAATGCAGAATGTGTTTTCAATATAATGTATTGTACATAAGTATAAAATAATATTTATGCACCTGGCTCAGTCATCTCTGTGAGCCTCCAACTCTCAGAGGCAATGCCCAATGACAGCTGCTGGGGAGAGTGAAGATGAGGCATTAAGGATTCCTGTAGCACTGAAATCAGCCAGAGAACATATATAACTAAAACAAAAGCTTCAACAGATGTTGGGGGTATTAAAGCCAACTGAGCATTTTACGGGCTTTCCCCACTTCCTACCTGATGCAAATGCCAACAGGATTTAAATCCCATCAATCATCGCTGCAGCCAAAACTGAAGAACTTTGATACAGTTCCCAAATGTTTTATCAGTATTACAGCCA
Organism: Phaethon lepturus; assembly: GCF_000687285.1. Lineage (NCBI taxonomy): Eukaryota > Metazoa > Chordata > Aves > Phaethontiformes > Phaethontidae > Phaethon > Phaethon lepturus. The sequence goes on along the minus strand of NW_010539442.1, from coordinate 2,754 downwards.
GGGCTGGCTTGATGTTTGGTAGAAAGTTTGAAAAAAAAAAAAAAAACCCACAACAAAAAAACCCAAACCAGATTTCTGGCTATAACTTTTCTCTGCATGTAAATTCAAGGCTAAAGACAGCTCTGGGTTGGCCAACACATCAATTATTGAGCCAGTTGCAAAATTATCTTCAATGAGCTTTGCAATGCTGCACAAATGCAACAGTGCCACACCAATGCAAAGCTACTGCGGAAATCCGGCTGAACCAGCAGGAGGAAATTTAAGTCTTACGAGAATAGTCTTACATTTTAAAGTTGCGTTTCATGGTCTTCGAGGTATACCCTGAAATCTCCAGAGAGCACCCCTCTGAATTAGTCCATATTTAGGTTTTCAGAGGTACTTTGCACAGTAAAGTTAAATTTACCAGAGAAGCGAGTCAAATCTCTCTTGACTGTAAGACTATGGCCTACAGGAGGGTGCTAACATAGACCAGACCCCTAACCTTTAAGCAGCTAAGGGAGGGTGGGGGCTTAATCCCATTCTAAGAAACTGTCTATCTTTCAGGCTGTAAGCAGTTCTATAGCTACTGTGCAGCAGTGAGCCTGCTATATGTGTATTTACTGTTGACTCCTATCTCTTCACTTAGAGCTATACAGCTGCAGCTGCAGGAAACTGCCTTTCCACATCAAATTAAGACTATGAGTAGAAGCCCTATTTGATGTCTCATTAGCTGATAGAGAGCATTACATTTGCTGGCCTGCTCTGATCTCTCTGTGCCAAAGGAAAGAAGATGGCTTCAGTGTACATAAGAACTCAGTAGTTTTAGAGGCAGAGTAGCTTCCTCTCTCATTCCCCACCATGGTTCTTAGCTTGAGGAGATAAGTGGATCACATGTGGTTTTTTAGAGCCATTGCTGATAGTGATAACATGTTTTCATAGTATAGCCTAAATTTGAGAATGTTATTTTGCAGTGTGTTTGCACCACTTTTTAAAAAATTTATGCTGAAAAACAAATGCCGTCTTAGGCAATGTAAGGATATCCCATATGACTCACTATCAGCATCTGAATGCTAAGTGCAAGCATCGAGAACTTTAAAAAGCAGGGGCAGTTTTTTCCTTCTGTGGGTCATCAGCAGGCAGGCTTGCTGCTCATTCAGAGAGCAGGCCCCGTCGCTGTCTGGTGGACAGCTGGATAATTTTTTCCAGATCAGATGTAGAGCAGGCCTATCGGCAAGATCTTGGTCTAGAGGCTGCTCGTAGGCGAGCATACTCTTCGGAAGACCATGTGCCTAGACAAGCAGCTAGGGGAAGCAGGGCAGCGAATCCCATTCTAAGGAACTATCTTTCAGGCCATAAGCATTTCTTCCATGCAGCACTGAGCCTGCTATATGTATGTTCACTCTTCTCTCCTTCCAGAAACCAGTATTGCAGTCCCAGCTGCACTGGGGCAGCCTCCTTATGACCAACTTCATAACGAAATAAGCTGCAGAGAGTTTATTCAACAGCAGCAGAAGACTACAAAGACCAGTCTATAGATTTAGGATTTCAGCTCCTAGCCTTTCCTGATTCTGCACTGGAACTGATAGAAAGAAATCATCCACGAGCCCAGGGCTGTGAATGTTGTCCCTTCTTGTATGGAAATCTGCTGTCCTATAGAGGAGAGAACATATCATGAGTCAGCCAAACTGTGCGAAGCCCAGGACCTGGCATACACAAGCTACATCTGCAGAAGTAAATATAATGTGCTCAAGAGCATTGATAAAGTTTGTGGTGCTTAAGCCAGCTGGCGCAGGATAGGCCACATCCATTCTCTCCATCCTTCTTGCTGCCTGTGAAAGGACAGCCTTACACAAACTACTCGTTAGGAACACTTCCTGGACCGCCTAGCTTCCCAACAGTACCCGGGAATCAACCGGGAGGGTTGTCACAGGCTAACTACATGCCCAGGACTTTTGCTCTAACAATTTAACAGTATCAGTGGCAGGGTTCCTCTGCCAGGAACCTCCTGGGCAGTGCTCAGTTTTGTCTTCTGGTATAGGCACAACCTGCGAGTCCCGCCTGTGTTGCAAGGGATAGGGGCAGTTGCATACCGGCCACCCTTTGGGGTGTCTTACCGGTTGGTAGAACTGACAGGAGCTTTTTTTGCATCATGGCCTAAACTGGAATAAAATAAGCATTGTAATCTGGGAGCTGCAGTAGCTTCAAAAAGCAGCTTCAAAACTTGAAATCAGCTTAAAAAATAGTTCCATGTCTTTATGGTCAGGCAGCTGTACACAGCTTCCACTGGAGGCAGCAAAGAACCTGTATAAATTGGGCAGAATCAGTGAAATCAACTTAGTTACAGAACCAAATAAAAAGATTTTTTTTTCCTTTTTTCCCCTCATGTGCATTGTCTGCATAAATGCAAGATCTTTTAGATCTTGTATGTCAATGGACCAGAATTGTCAGTGTCTTTAGTTTTAGCCCAAAGGAAAAGAAAAGGTTAAAAAATAAATTTATATGACCTTTACAGGCTGATCTTTCTCCTAAGACAGAAAATGACTTTGCCTCACATTACATTATTTTTAACAACCTATAACATACTGACTGAATATTTTGCTACTGCAGTTGCTTTCTTCAGCCTCTTTCCTGCCCTGATTTTCCCCCCAAAATTACTAGTTTATTTTTTAATGGAGAAATTTTCACACGTAACGAAATAATACCATTTTTAGACCTGTGAAAACATACCATTCATTTGAGGGGTTGCATTTTATTTTATTTTATTTTATTTTATTT
>NW_010539441.1:9194-16243 GCF_000687285.1 Phaethon lepturus | reverse complement strand
GGTCAATATAGCACCCACCATTCTCAACTCTATAAATAGCTGCTACAAATAATGGTTGCTGCTGTCTTCCAGAAGCGCCCGGGTCACTGACGACGGGAGTAAAGGTCTTCCCAAATCCAGCTGTTGGCATTCATGCAACGGTTGAAATGCTTTCCCTCTTCAGTCTCTTCCTTATAAAAGTCAGTAGTGCCCCCAGGGGTATGCACATGGTGGATGCTGCCACCAGCAGCCCGATCACCACTAGGGCGTAGCCTGGGTAGTCCTTTGTCACCAGCTGCCCCTGCAAGGGAGAGAAGTGGCGTTGGATCTATGGGATCTCTAGTTCTCTCTGTCCTGCAGTTGGGTCTGGATCTAAACAGGACACCTGAAAAGCACTTGCAGGCTGTAGCAGCCCCTGACTTGGTGCTTTTCTTTGTCCAACCATACAAGCTTAAAACTGACAAGAACAACAGAGCTGCTGACAAAAATATTGGGGAAAACTTCTGCAAGCTTTGGTAAAGAGCAGATTTTTGGCTTGATTCATGTTTCTTAATGAGACGGCTCAGCCCTGACCCTCTGTCAAGTCTCTGTGTTCCTCTCGGGGAGCCTGTGGGCTCCTGCTGACACCCAGTCAACAGGCCAGGCCTGCTGCGGGTCCCAAATCAGCGATGACATGAAAACAATGTGTGTAATTTGTTCTGCGTGCTAGGAACTTTTCCACAAAAGGTTATGAAACCAAAGATTACTTGTCCATTAGTAATTCCTGTGTGATAAATACACAGTTCAGCATTTGTATAAAAGTTTTGGCCATGAAGAAAAATGTATATGGAAATTATGAAATTTATTTATTCCAGCAGCAGCTCGGTCCTGTTAAAATACCACTAATTTTGTTCAAAACACTATACCTTGAAAGTAATTTTTCTGTTTAAAGTGTATTTTTTAAGATGTTTAGGTCTTCAACATGAATAAAATTTTACTGTTTGAGCGGGTCAGTTAAGAATCATAGAGGGAAATTAATCCATTTTACAGAACCATTGCAGCATTGTCACTAGGTCAACTTTTCCCTCTTTTACTTTTCCACAAAATTAAGGGATGGACCTGACTCCAGCTGGCAGCTTTCAGAAGGCAGTTTTGTGGAATAATGTAGCTAGGGAGGAAGGCTGTGTCCTTGCAGGCATTAAGGAAAGTTTAAAAAAAACCAACCCCAAAATCAAAACTATTTTACCTGTGTGGCATCCCACGCTTGGTATTGCAGTGTTCCTGTGAGGATATAGTCGGTGAGGTAAAATATAAATAGGCTTATAATGAGCAAAGGACTAGCAAAAGCCCACATAATTTTCCAATACCAGTTTGGCTTGCGTCCAATCATGGTGTGAAGATCTTTCTCAAATCTGTGTTTAAAAAAAAAAATCACCACATTTTTGAGAACAGCTGCCTATGTTCAACTGATAACTTTGATCTGAGTTGCTTTAAGACCACCTACAGAATTAAATACGTAAGATGGGAAAGGGGAGCAGGATTGACCAGAAGAGTAATGAGCAGAGAGGTATCGTCTGACGAACTGGCTCACCAGGATCATATAGTGAGGGTGAAATCATGAAGGAAGAAGATACCAGGGCTTCTGGGAAGAGTAGCTAGAAATAGGTACAGCAGGAAAAGTCCCAGCAAACTCTGCCTGGAGTGTAAGTTCACACTGGTGTAAGCTGACAGAGAAAAGCAATGATGCTTAAGTACTGTGGAGAAAACGCTGCTGGTTTTTGTGTAGTTGGGTTCTCACTGCTGTTACTCAACTGTCTTTGAGGAAATACTAATGCTGGGGATGTTACCTAAAATCACGCAGGACATTTGGGTTTGACTCGAAGGCTTTGAACTCAAGGATGTAACACCAATGTAGGTGCCTGTACGTGCACTGTGCTAGCGGACTAACAAAGCAAATACTAAAGCCTTTTCCTTCAGCTGCCCTGAGCATAAACACTTCTGCTGTTTAAAACCTTTCCTGATGCTGAATCTTGCTTTTACCCACAAGGGATGACGTGGGAGACCAGCAACGTGCAAGGTGACCATCTTTGAAAACCAGACTTACTGGCACTGTTGTGCTCCCACTGAATTACTGCGGAAGGAGGAGCAGAGTTTCAGCAGAAGGTGCTCTTGAGACCAAAGACAAGAAGAACAGGGAGCGGTGTGTGCGGCTCATTAGCACTCCCCCGCCTGCAGAGGAGGTGTCAGCCCAGCCGGGCCCCTGCACAGCCCTGAACCTGAGGTCCTAGAAGGGGTCTGCAGGGCAGGGGAGACCACATCGCCTTGCTGACATCATAGCATAGGAGAAAAGTTTAGCCCAAGGTGGTATCTTTACTCCTGGCCCTGCATGTCTTGGCCAGTGGTCGCTTCCCCACCTATCCCACTATGAAGAAAGGAGAGTTCAAGCTTTTACCTTCTTATCCCGTAGATATAACACACAGCAACTGTTTCCACCAGCACAATGAGCAGCAGTGAGAGGGTGGCTGCGTAGTCATTGAATATGTCAAACCAGTAATTTCCAGCCTCCATGGTGAAGATCAGGCCAATCACACAGTTAATGAAACACACAACACCTGCGTGGATAAAACAGGGACCCTGCTGTCACACCCAGAAATTTAATTGCATGGGGGAAATGTCACACTTCTTGTGACTAAAAAGCTGTTGAGATTTCTGATTTCTGTCAGGGAGCAGCTTTCTCAGAGGAGAAAGATAATTTTTTTCCCTTTGGAAAAGACATGTCTCTGTGTGTGACTATGCTGGTGTATCCTTAAACTGCTGCTCCTTAGACCTGCGCAATCATGGCACATCATCCCAGCAGGGTCAAGACAAGGGAGTCTTGGCTATAGCCTTGTTGCGTATGCATGCAGCATCTGCTGTTACTGCTGGGCATCCAGCTAAAACAGGTTTTAAGGGAGGACAACTCAGCCACGATTGCCCTAGTGCTTTGAGAGGTCCCGAGGGAAAGTGCTGGCCAGGCTGGCCAGGAGTTCCCAAGGGGAGGCAAACCCTTCCAGCAGGGTATTTGGTATTCCCTGTTCCAAAGCTCCAAAGGACAAAGAAGGACCTTCAACAGCTGTGGGACACCAAAGCTTTTGCACACACGTGTGCTCTCACAGCGTGGCCTATGCTGCGACGTGGCGGGTGCTTACCCGAGATCACCTCCTTGGGGAAACGGGCGGCAATGACCCTGCTGTCGGTCAGCGGGGTGAGGATAGCAGCGGTGTTTCCCAGCATGCTGCCGATGCCCAGCATCAGCAGCATGACGAAGTAGAGCACGGAGTACAGCTGGGGCACCTCCATGTTTTTGATCGCTTCAGAATAGACTATAAATGCCAGTCCCGTCCCCTGGACAGCCTGCCGGCGAGAAGGGGGGAAGCAGTGAGTTACAGGCAGCTCATTAGCTCAGTAAAGGACATAAGAACAGGGACATAAGAGACTGACCCTGCACCACAACAAAATACACCCCACGGTGGTGGTTTTGCACAGCAGAGGCAGATGAGACCTTCGCTGTTTTATTCACGCTCCATGGAAACTGGCCTAGTGCCGCTCATAGCAAAAACATTCTCCCCAAACCTTTGTGACCTGCCCTGTCCTGCAGCCAGAGCCAGCAGTCTGGCTGCATTGCCACATTGCTAATAGGCCAAGCGAGCCCCTTGCCGGGCTGAGCCAGTGCCCCCCGCCCCAACCTGAGGTGTAGACATGAGCCCCACTGCAGCCCCCAGCCAGGCAGCTGCTGGGGAGCTGTTGTTCCCGTGTGGGGCTGAGGGGCTGCCTGGGCTCGGTGGGAGGAAGGGCACGAGTGAAATCCAGGCGCCAGCACAAAGCATCGACTCACCGTGTCGAGTTCAGCTTCCAAGCTGCAGTTTTTAAGCTGCGGCGATAATTGGGCATATTCCTGCGGGTGAGTGGCCATGAGGTAGTCTTTCATCTCGTTGAGGTTGTCTGCTGTTAAAGAGCCTTCCTCCAGGTCGAAAGCGTTCATCAGCAGCAGGATCACCCTGAGAAAGATTACGGGAATTTAATGGCTCTCAGGCCAAGGTATAAATTGAGGCCGGTTTTACACCTCATCCCCTCTCCATTGGCCCCCATGCAGGGATATTCTGCTAGCCCCAGGACTCTGGTCTCCCCAGGTGGGAGCCACGGCACTTCCAGCACGGTGTTGGGACACAAGCGACCTTCCACTCATCTCTGCTTTGGAGGGAGCAGCTCCTGCACACACACTGAGGCTCTCAAGCAGCTATTTTGGATGCCAGCCAGTGCCAGCTGGCGTCTCTTCCCCTTTGCCCTCTGGTCTCACGTCCACACCCCACCAATTTAACGAGCCTTTTGGCAACGAGCAGGGACTAGCAGCTTGGTTTCCTCTCTGATCAGCATATAGATTGAAAGCCGTAAAAATACGAGTAAAAGTGTAACTGCCGCGGGCCCCGTGCCAGGGAGCGCGTGCGAGCTTGCTGCCTCGGCTCCTGATTCTGCAGGCTGGTGGGCACGTCCAGAGCATCACTGCCCAGGAGGCTGAGCTCCTGGCACAGGGCATAGCCTTAGTGGAGGGATCTGAGCATTGCTGCATTTTATTGATCAGCCCCCACACCCCCCCGATGCATGTGCCGAGATCAGGGCATGGGGAAAGTGCTGCAGTGACTTGCCCCGCCAAACTCATCCTCTTGACCTGGCTCGTGCCTGGAAGTGGAACCCAGGTGTCAAAAGGCATGCCAGCTCTGACCTTTCATCTCAGCCTTCATCGCTTTAAATAGCGCCATTAGCTTTATTAGAGCAGTATCAGATCTGGTCTCTGGGCAGCGCTGGCAGCGCTGCGTACTGTTATTTATTTACCTCCCCTCTTACCTTCCCCAGAACGGCTTGCGGTGGCAAACAAGTGAAGTACCAGGCTCTTACTTGTTTATACAGCTTTCGTAGTTAAATGTCGCCTTGAAGCCGTAGATGGAGAAAGTCACAATGCTGGAAAAGATGGACGTGGTGCTGTTGATCAGCGAGACGATGATGGCATGCCTCTCGCAGTTGTTGCTGGGCTCGTTGTAGCTGGCAAATGCGATGAGGCTGCCGAAGCCTAGGCCCAGCGAGAAGAAGATCTGCGTGGCGGCGCTGATCCACGTCTTGGGGTTCGACAGCTGTTCCAGCTGCAAAACCAGACAGAGAGAGGCGGGAACGTGAAGCAGCGCAGAGATGCCCAGCACTGCCCTTTCCAGCCTGCAGGGATGGGGACGGGCCCCTTCCTGCACCCGTTTTAGCTCATGGGTGTTTTTTGGGCAGGGTTACTGCTCAGTCTGAAAGTAATATGCTACAGGTTATGTTAACGGGCAGGTCTTTTCCTGCAGGAGAAAGCAAGCGGCTTACGGGCACCATGGCAGAACAGCCTCCAGCCACTCCTGTCTGGGCTCTGCAGCTGCCTGACCTAAGCTACTGCTGTCAAAAATTCAATATAAGGAAAAGGAGCATTGCCACCTTTTAAAAACCTACATGTTTGGTAACTAATAACATTTCATGAAAAATTCAGTACGTTTTTTCTGTACCTTTGGTGTGAACATGTAGACGAGACCATTCACAGCTCCATGAAGTGTCAATCCCCTGATGAGGTATATGATGAGAACGCAGTATGGCAAAGAGGCTGTTACATAGACGACCTGGGGGAAGGAGAGGAAATTTCTTGGTCTAAAGAATATATAAAACAGAGCTAATCTACTATGGTCAGTCTCACTTACTTACTTACTTAAATAATTTCCATTATTGTGTTTGTTACCTTGAATTAATCTTTAAAGAAATATTTCCAGATAAATCTAACTTTAGGTTTACGTTTTAAGGAAGCAAGTTTTTATTAATAAAAAAAGAAGATCTGTGTTACTGTTCCCAGGGTCTTCTCTTTGACTGGAAAAACAAGAACAAAATCTAAAATATTTGCAGCGTTTACAAGCATTTACAAACTCAGCGTTTGGTGGAGTAATGCCACTTTGCAACTGTCTATCAAGAACTCAATAAGCATAGGTCATCCATCATCTGCTGTAGGAGGAGAGCAGGCAGACTTCATAAAAGGTCAAAATCAAACTTGAATGAAACTATTGTAATTCAGATGTGAAAAAGATTTTAACTTAATGTAACCCAGATGGGGTGTGGGGGGGGAATTAAATCTTTCAGTTGTCTTCCATGAGCTTTTGATCAAACCCCTGAATTTGAATCTAAATGTTCAATCTTCACATTGGAAAAAGCCATTTGCAGAAAAAAACTAGGAGAATCAAATTACCTTCTCTTTGCTCGGATGTAGCCAAATGGCTCACCCAGAAACTCATATAAAAACTAACTCACAAAAAAGATGCCTTCCCAAGCTCTTGGGAGGAGAATCGGCTGGGTAGTTACCAAATATTCTCAGCTTTGCACCTGCCTGCGCTGCCAGTGGGCATCTGCCATTCCCTGTCACACACCTGCAGATGCAGCAGCTTCACCTTCCCCAGCGGGACAGCCCTGTGACCGCTGCCCAAACCCACTGCTGTTCCTGCACAAGGGACGCAGGGGAAGCCCCCCGCGCCCCCCGATGAGACCATGCCTTCATGATGCTGTTTCAAGGCTCCTTGGCTATTTATTTATTTCTTTTTTGCCTCCAAAGCCAGCTGCAGCAAGTTTAAGAGGTTATTCTTAGTTTACAGTCTCTTGGCTTTCTGCGTTTGGCTAAGACGATTTGGGGATTACAGCCCCCAGCTTGCCTCTTAGTGCAGGCTCAGCCGGGACATTGCTTTTTTCCCCCCCTTCCTCATAACTTCTGTCGTGAATAAAAAGTGAGCGAAAATGCCTGGTAAATGTCTTTTTTTTTTTTTCTTGCAAAGACCGAGGAACAGATGTCTCCTGACACTGCTCTGCTGTAGCAGACAGCTTTCCGCAGAGCCAGCAGCCTGGCAGCTTCTGGTTTCAGCAGAGGTGGCTGCATTTGAAGGACCTTTCTGGATTTTTTTTAATATCACTCTGTTTCGGTTGAGCCTTCTTCAGTTGCAACTTAACAGGGCAGCAGAGGCAGCAGGGCTGGCTGCTCCGGGGGAGGAGCCCTAAAC
>NW_010539441.1:6722-9120 GCF_000687285.1 Phaethon lepturus | reverse complement strand
CCTCTCACCTTGCCGGTGGACTCGGTGCCGCGGAGGATGCAGAGGTAGACCACCAGCCAGGCCAGCGTCAGGCAGAGCGCCTGCTCCCACTGCACGCTCCCGCTGGCCTCCAGCGACGGAGAGATATTCAGGGTCTGCCGGTACCAGAAGTACTGGGTGGATGATGTCTTCTCGCACTCCTCCTCGTAGCCGGTGCGGTTGCTGTTCAGAGGGCAGGTGGCCCATGGCAGTGGGTCCTGGGGGGAGAGCGCCTGCTGTCAGCATGGCGAGGAGAGCTGCGGTGCCCGTGGGGTATGGGGGGGATGAAGGTGAGGACAGCTTTCTGCCCAGGGCTTGCTTGTCTCACATTGTGCTGCTTCTGATTCTCTCCCCTGGGGATGACCCTCTCTGATCCTCTCCTCCAGGGCCAACCCTCTCCCCTGCCTTCAGACGGACCCATCCCAGGGTGCAGGACACTGTGGCCACCATGGCGTCACGGGACTGGCCTCAGCCTGTGTTTTGTGGTGAGAAGACGCTACAATAACCCTGGGAAGCTCCTGGAGGAGGACACTGCTGCCTCATGTTTTCCTCCAGAAAAGCCCTGAGAGGGTTTCTGGAGCCTTTGGGCCCCCACCCCAGCTGACGATGGTGCCGTGCCACATCCAGCACCGATGCAAAACCACCATGACCCGCTTGCAGCCATGGCGAGGCCAAGCCATGCTGCCGGGCCCCCACGTACCTGGAAGGAGTGGAAGAGGTACCAGAAGGCCCAGGCATTTATCACATTGTAGTACATGGAGAGGAAGGAGGAGACGACGACGCTGGCAACGCCTGCGGGCATGGAGGGAAGAGCTCAGTCAGTGGCAAAAGCCCAAAATGCCCAGGGCCCCGTAACGCCCGGGGCGGGCACCGCGGCTGGCGCAGGGGGGCTTTGCTTTTGCACAGGGCATGCCCCCACCGCTGCAGCCGCTGCCTCCTCCCGTCAGGGCTCTCCTGCACTGGATTTTATACCGTAGCCCCTGGGGGGTGAATATTCGATGTATCGTTAGAAATAACATGTGCATGTAAGCAAATTAATGATAGTTTGGGTTATCGGGGTAATTTAACAACATAGTAACGTAGCTAAGAGTGGACATTGGTAAATGGTAGGCAGTGACGATAGGAAATTAAGGCACCGTTTTATCACTGCGTGTTGAACTTATTGGGAAGATGCTCTTGGGGTCAAAGCCCAGTGCAGGCAGCCCCTGGGGCTGGGTTCAGCGCTGGCCGTCACACTGTGATTTTGGCAGTCTGCCCGAGGGCAGGGGGACTCATAGCTCCCAGTCCAGGGACCCAGCACAGCGAGTTGGGGTCTGGCCCCAATGCCCGGCAAGGGACGAGGTAAATGCATGCCACGAGGTGTCTGGATAACCGCTTTGCTCAGCCTGGTGAGACCCAGTAAAACCCCAGCTCCTGCCTGGTTTCTTCTCTGAAAGACAAAGCTCTCCATTCAAAAACCGCCCGTGTTCCTGGGGCGCTTAAAAATAAAGACGAAAACTGAGAACATACCGACGCCGCAGAGGTAGGGGCTTATTATTTTCCAGGCGCCGATGCTGCCCTGACGCATGCGCTGCCCCACGGCCAGCTCCAAGTAGAGCAGTGGCATCCCCTCAGCGATCAGCATGATAAAATACGGGATCAAAAAGCCACCTGCAAGAAAAACCCAACAGACAGCCTGCAGCAGATCAGCAGCATAATAAACACCACGCTGCCCTATTTGTGGTCAAATCAGCCCGCTAGCGTCCAAAGAGTTGTCTGGAGCTGGATCCTGTCTGGGCACCTTGTGTATCGAGGGCATGGCCGAACCCTGAGGGTCATCTCACAGGGTTTCAGGCGGCGTCCCAGGTGCCAGTGGGCGCTGAGCACCTGGACGCGGGGAATTTTCCGTGGGCACTTGGCAGAGCTGCGATTTCTGCTGTTAAACTGTGCCCATCGCCGCCCCGGCATGGCGGGGCTGCCCAGATGCTTCGCGGGCGGTTTGAGCAATGTTCGGGGCTGGGGCTGTTAAAGGGTAACTAACCGCCAGCCAAACCTTGTAAAAAGGTAATGAGAGAAGAGGATGAGGGAAAGATTTACTTCGTGTGTGGCATTCTGCAGCAGAGCCAAATTGCTCAATGAAAAAGTATCAGCAACGCCCGTGTTGCATAGAGAATTTTGAGTAACATATTGAAGTCTGGCCTGGCTTTAAAAAAAAAACACCCCAAAAAGCTCGTCAAAACCCCCATGGTGAGCCGGCAAGCACCAGCAAAGAGATGAAGGCTTTTCCACCAGGGGAAAAGCCTGTGGGAGCAGACCCTGGGATGGAGGCACACAGTCTCGTCCCGCCCCAGGTCAGCTCATCCCTGTTTCCCCCAGCACGGAGAGGCGCAGGGGTGCTCCT
>NW_010539441.1:0-6691 GCF_000687285.1 Phaethon lepturus | reverse complement strand
GCAGGAATGGGCAGGTTGGCAGTGAGGGAGGGGAAAGGAGCTTCCCGCCCGGCAAGGAGGATACGCTTCATCTTAAATTTCTGCTTGGGAAAAAAAAAAAAAATCCTCATCCTCTACTTGGGGCTCGCTTCAGAAAGAGCTGCTGACCGAGTCAAAAACGGGATTTTTGCGAAGGCTTTCCTACTTCCCTTTTTACAGCAAGCCAAACATATTTACGTAAATATCTCTTATTTAGGATTTAATCTGCGGCATTAACATTCCTTGCAATGGGCTCTGCGCAGCGCCGCAGAGGAATGAACTCTGGGCAGTGACTGAGGCAAAGAACTGGAAATAAACACCAAGCAATAATCCGGTTTATTCTGGGAATTAATTTCCCACCTCCCGGCTCCCTCATTATTAACGACCCCTTTGTTAGTCTGTTAGATAACTTCCCATGCCGCAAGGGAGCTGTCGGAGGTTTAAGAGCTCCCACAGCCGCTCTGTCCTGGCGGGGTGCGAGCTGCCCCGGCAGCCGCCGAGGGGAGTTTTGCCACGTACCACGGGGGGAATCAGCGTTAAGCCCTTTGCGAAGGCTCTTCCGCCCTCCCAGCAGCGTCGCCACATGCTTGGTGTTGGCTTTGACACCTTGCAAGGAGGAGGAGTGCCTTCAGGCTTATTCTTCACCCCGGTGTTCCCCCACAGCTGGGGATGCCGGGGCTGAGCCCCGGGCCCCTTGCTCTGCACCTTGTTCACACGCAGACCTTACTCCTGACACTACTTTTCCTAAAGGGTAGAACCCAAATGCCTCCTATGAGTGACTCAGAGCAGCCATGTGCCAAACAAGCAGTTGCTCGCACCCTCCCTAAGCCCAGTGCCTGGCATATCCAGTTTTTAAGTTCCCAAAATTATGTTCTCTCTGTGTGGGTTTTGCAGACCTCTGGAAAGCCACCGAATCTCTTTTAAGAGGGCAGTGAAAAACAATTAACGAGAGCAAAGCCTGCTGTCGGGAGTTTTAGTTTCACAGCAGGGAGAGCTGCCCCTCCCTTGGGAAATGTAACCAGGAAGGATAAAAATAGTGGAGAAACTATACTTATAAAAACATGCTTTTCAGAAAATACTTGGGTTTGTTTAATCTTTTTTTTCAGGTTAATCAAGTGTTCCAGTTTTGGTTTACATTTCAGACAATTTTCACCATCTACTACACTACTGATGGCTGGTAAGAAGAGGCCAGACCACGCGAAGTGCCCCGGTGTCAGAGTTTCGCTGTCGTTCGGGATGTCTGCCAAGACAGGCTGCTAGTGAACTAACCACATGCCGTTTAATTGCATACAGAAACACTCGCATTTTAAGCTTTGTGCTAGAGTTCAGTGTCAGACATGACCCTCAAAGGCTTCTGTGTAGAGGAATACACCCAGAATTGCAACATGTCTATCACTTGTGCTATATATGAATCATCTAAGAAAGCTTCAGCCATTGCAGCATCTAGCTTCTACTGTAACCTCACCCACTGTACTCTCTGGATTTTTCTGACCTGTCCCCACAGAGCAGTTCTGGTGCAGTCCTAATGCTGAGCTAGCTTTTCAAAAACCAGCACGAACCAACCCCTACCACCACATGTGCATATAGAAGTAAGGTACAAGTCAACAAAACAAGCACAAAACAAGCAAAAAGCATTTAAACATCTCGGTGTGTTTCTTCCTGAAAGGAAGAAAAGGCAGAAGCAGACCAGAAGCAAATCATAGAATCACAGAATCTGGGGGTTGGAAGGGACCTTTTAAGGTCATCTAGTCCAACCCCGCTGCAATGAGCAGGGACATCTTCAACTAGATGCTCATCATGTCAGTTATTGCATGACTGAGATGGGTCCAACACTACGACAACGAATGCAGTGCGAGAAGCAGTATAGAACTGGGATGTCTTATAAAGAGAGGCTCTTCATAAGGATTCTTCAAAACATGGTCATGAACCAGCAGTAGCTGTAATGCTAGAAGATATGTTAGTGTTGGTTTTTAATTAATCTAATTAACTGCCTTTTGATTTCTAAGGAAGAACATCAGTGGCTGGTACATGATACAGACATCATCTTTCTTCACTTTGGACCTAGAAGAAGGATAAACTTTCAAAGAGTTTTTTGTTTTTTTTTTTTTTTTTGAGCCCAAACCAATTTATTCCCTGTTTTCAAAGCTTCCCGGGTGGTTTTAGCTGCAGAATTCCTGTTGATTAAGGAGTTTCAGCCAACTTCAAGGCAGATTTGCAGCCAAGTTATCACCTCCTAAACTAAGGCTTTGTATAAAAGACAACACATTAATGACAGAGCTCGAAATGATACAGCTGATCCTTAAATTAAATCAGCGTAAGCATCTCCCCTTCTCCGTATGTTCCAAGTCCCCATATGTGAACCTACAAGGAACTGAACTAGTTTCTGGTGCCTTCAGAGTGGTTCAATAGGGCAAGAAAGTAATAAAATAATACCATGTGGACCTACATCTTTCACTGTACCTCCATCCTTTTAGAAAACATGGACCTTCCCATTGTTTCATTGCACTCCTAGGAAATGAGTGCCACTGTATTGGGGCAGCTGTCAGGTAAAAGCCTTATGCTAAAGAATACGTAAAATCAAGCAGCAATAGAAGAGATTCCACACCAACAAAAAGCCTGACCTCCTACTCTGCCCTGGACCCTGCTGGGTGGACAGGGCATTAGCACAGACAACATACTTTAAATCCAAAAGCTTGCCACACTCCTCCTCAAGGGAAGTAAGAAACATAAACCACACTTACCTCCTCCATACATCTGACATAAGTATGGAAACCTCCACACATTTCCCAGCCCCACGGCATAGGAAATGCAGGCAAAAACAAACTGCAGGGGATTGTCCCATAGCGGCCGGGATTTCTCCATTGCCTGCTTGCAGGCAGAGGTTTCAGCAGAGCCTTCCTGCCTTCGCTCCTTCAGGTACTCTGCAGCCCTGCCTCAGACTCCACGCCAGCCCGGCTTGGAGGGGAGGGAAAGGCGGAGGAGCTATGCTTGCCAATTCCTATCAAGCTTTTTAATTACTAATCTTATTAACAGGCACATACTGAAGTAGGAATGCTGGTAAATAGATTATAGACACACACAGAACTATAAAATTGGTACTTGGGGTGAATAGTCGCTTGGGTTTTGACTGGCATTTCTGGGAAGGATGTGAGCCCAGGGATTTTTATTGTCTCACATGCCAACTTGACACTGGGAGGAAATAGCACCGGGGCTGCAGTTTGGTTTTGGAAACAAGACGCTCCTTCCCCACAGGGCTCTCTTCCCTAGGAGTGGCATTGCTGTGCAGAAGGCACCAGCTTGGATTTGATAGCACAGAGAAGGGGTTCCCACACTGTCAGGACTGGACTTAGTGGCTGTCAGAGCTGCCTTTTATTCCCAGTGTCCCTTGCCCTAAACAGGTCCTCAGGCAACCCGTCACTTGTGCCCTGATGCTCACACCAGTCAGCCCAGCACACTCCCCAGTTCCAAAAGTGGCCTTGAGACAGTCCCTATCAGCCATGCAGGTCCTCAGCCTGCTGCAGCCTTGAGTACAACACTCAAGTTTGACCCTCCAGGAATACTATCCTCCCTCTATGTACTCTGCATGTGTGTGAGAGCATGAAATAGCTCAGCCTCTTTTTCACTTACCTTCATGCTCAAACCCCCACTGCTGCAGATGAACTTTTCTGAGGGGTTGCTGTTTTAAAATACTTTTAAGCAGCAGGGACCAAATATATACAAAGGCCTCTGGGAAAAGGTGTCTGTGGCCCTTTGTGGAGGCAGAAGGACCTACAAGGCCTTTGGGTCGTCTGAACGCACACTGAGATGCCAGGTCTGAACATGAACCCTGTGTGCTTGGGCCCCTGCCAAGGTACACTTTGAGCTCAACCACTTCAGACAGGTCTTCCAGTGAAGGAGGCTGCCGGCAGCCTCTGTAGCAATAAAAAGAGGCTGAACAAGTCCAAGGATTCAGCTTCCTTTCTCTGTCTAAATGTGTGGGGGGGGTTTCAGGTCCGGACTGGGCACCTTTCAGGTCCATTTTACAAATAAGACTCGCTCAGCTGCTGTCAGTCCCACTCTTCCAGTGCCAGGAACGCGCTCCCTGCCAGGGCTGTCTGTGCTGCTCCAGCATCCCATCAGGCACTGGCAGAGCTGAGGTATCCAGCTGTGGGTACGGGTGAGAACCCCTACCATGAGGCCTTTGGACATGAGCCCAAACTGCAGAGCATGTCGTGCAGTGTTGTTGAGACCAGCAGAACCACTCTGGCGGACTTGCTGACCAGCCACCTGTAGTAGCAAAGTCACAAAGTGGGATGCCACTTTTCCACATGCTAGAAAAGGTGACTGCAAGAGGTTTATGCATCTCCTGTAAGTGAATCCATTCTGCATGGTGTGTTTTAGTGCTGCTAGAAATGGAGGTTGTTGCTGGAAAACATCAGGGTTTGCCAAACCCTTCCAGAGTACCGTTTCGAGGAAGCTCGTGGCTCTTCTGCAACATCCTTGCAGTTCTTGTTTTGCCCACAGAATTGCAACATGCCAGCTAGCCCTGGAAATACGTCTCATGGGTAAGCCTGAATGCTGCTGGAAGGGAAAATCCAAGGTAATTTTAGATCCATAAGCTATTAAACTGAAGGACACACTGAGAAGCTGCAGATATGTTAGCTGCATCACAAAAATGTTTGCAAATTATCCAAAAGTTAAACGTCTGTCACTGCCTGTGGGATGTATTACAAATGATGCTTATAAATAACTTAGAGCATTTAATAAATCGCAGACAGGACAGCCTTAAACAATAGCACATCACTAGCACGTGGGATGCTTCTGTGTGAATAGATTACTGCTACTGATGAGCATAATCAAGTTAAACATTTCCTTGGCTCTGTCCCTCCTTCCCATTACATTTCAAACTAGTTTACTAATGGACTGGGGAGGCTGTACAGGCAGAGAGGTGTGGTGTCCTCGGCTCGGGTCAGGCCAGATCAGGCAGTTCAGATGCAATGAAATGAATCCTTGCCTCTCGCACGTGTCACTCCCATAAGCAGCTTGGATCACAAACTACTGTGAGGTTTTTTTTTAAATGCACATAGGCACCCAGCAAAGTGCCTGTCATCCAGTGGCTCCTTGAGAGACCTGCTTTAAATATATATAAAGGTATTTGAACAGATAACACTCAGGAATTCTTGCTGTGGGATTTTTCATACACACCTCAGACAGTCAAGATGATATTTCTGATGCTATTCAAGATTTTTATCTCCTTTGAACTTCCCTCAATTGGGTTGGGGGAGTACTTGGACTTTATCTTTAGGAACAAAGATAAGCCTCCAATAGACACATGCAAGAACTTTTGATCATTTCACTGCTCATGTTAAAGGAGGATTAGAAAGAATTTTTTCCCCCCAGCACCTAACAAATTTGAGTGTGTGGGGTTTGGGGGAGTGGTTCATCTCCACAGCAGGCCAGGGACTGATGGGACAGCATGAGAACTGCCCTATGTAAACCTAATCAGAAGATGCTAAACAAAGCAGAGAATCCTATTTCTCACTGAAGCAAAACTAGAAGTATTTAGTGAAGGTACCACCTAAAAATCCTGGGCTTGTGTCTTTTGATGCTGGTACAATAAGAAGCCAAGTATTCTCCCAGCTACATAAAATGCAGACAAAAAGGGAGTCTGGGGTCCTAGCAACAGGTTGGGGACAATGATTTGAGGGTATGAGCGAAGCTAAGCAGTTCTATTGGTGAAAGAGATGGAAACAGGGGAGGAAGGAGTAATAGCAGTGGCAGAAGTCTAGTGTAGACAAACTCCTAGGTAATTCTACCAGGTAGCCTGGACTTTATTATGCTACATCCAACATGTAGGACTATGATCCCTTGATTTAAAAATAAACCCTCTGGGCTTTCCGTGATGAGCCACACACGTGGGAGGGGGACAAAGTGTTAGCAGGGTCTAGCTCTGGTGTTTAGTATCTGCCATCCCTGAAGGCACCCACTTCTAAATGTGTGGATTTTAGGGTAGTCCCTCCATGAAAGTGTGCTCAACGTATTTCTGATTGGCAGAATTGCACCCAATTCACCCAGACCTCAGAACTGGCCTGTGTAAAACAAAAGAGACACAAAAGGCATCTTACTAAAATGAAAAAAGATACCCAGCCTATTCAGTCAACTCTTCTGCTTGTCTTCTGTTCATGCTTTCTCTCTGTCAAAGCTTGCCTGCAGTTTGGGGAGGTCTCTGGGCAGCTCTCTTGTTCACCAGCAGCTGTCAGCCGTGAGCTGCCCTGTCAGAGTCCTGCACCAACCACTCAGCATCACCATTGCTTACAACGGACACTCCAAGACATTACGTTAACAGGTTCCTAAAAATAATAATTAAAACAATTAAAAAATATATGTCTCTAGGTATTAAGACTGCTGATACAGAATGACGTGTATCTACCCACCTTTATAGAAGGTTGACTCCAAATACGCTGCCTAGTGGCTGAGAGGAGACTCTAATAAGTAGGGCAGATCTCGAGGAGATGAACTGCAAGACAGGGACTAGAGGAGCAAAATCTCTCCCACTGTAAGAGAAGATCAGGTTCGAGACCACCTGAGAAACCTGAACATGCACAAGTCTATGGAACCTGCTGAGATGCATCCCAGAGTCCTGGGGGAATTGGCTGAGGTAGTTGCCAAGCACCTCCCCATTATAATTAGAAAA
>NW_010539440.1:10382-22856 GCF_000687285.1 Phaethon lepturus | reverse complement strand
GGGGACGGGGACACAAACATGGAGAAGGGCTGTCCCGAGCCCCTTGATTGCTTCATCCTCCCCGATAAGCTGAGTTCGCTTGAACCCGAAAGCTGTGAACCGAAGGCAGGGGAATCAAAAGAGCCGAAGGAAAACATGCCGGGGGCAGCCAAACCATCGCTAACGAGAGGAGCTCTGCTCTGGTGCATCCGAGCAAGGAACAAAGGCACCGCATGCAACGGAGCAGCGGCTCTGCGCAGCACAAAGCCAAAACGCTCCCCGGCAGCTTCGTTAGCGACCTTTCAGGAGCATCTTTCGCTCTCGTTAAGGTCTCCGGACACAAAAGGACACAAACGCAAGAGACCAAACGCTAACGCCGGGTGGGAATAGCCCCGGCGTTTTACACAGGCTGGCCTACAGAGCCCTGCAATGCAGCCCGAGCTCTCCTCCACTCTTCTTGCCCATCAAGCGCACATCCTGGGTAGCCGGAGTGCGGCGGAGAACTGCACGCTGGAACCTGTAGTCCTTCGGCGGGTCACCGCCATCCCCTCTCTCTATCTTACAGCTGCCAAGGGGTGGCCTTGGGGCACTGGCACCGAACGGCGAGGAGGTGGTTGAGATGTTCTGCAAGGTTAATGGAAAGGGTTGAATCATTTTCCTGGCGTGCCTCCTCGGTGAACAACAGGGGAAATACAGCTCACTCTGCCAGGCAGCTCCGGGCCAGGACACCAGCTCCAGCCTTCATTTCTCTGCTGCTCTCTAAGAGCTTCGAAATAAAAGAGGCAGCGCTGGAAAGCAACGCTGTCTGGAAAGAATAAAAGCAAGCGGAGCCCATGTGTTGGCAAGAGAGCTCACCGTAAAATGCATTCAAAGGGCAAAAAAAATAATCTTGGCGGAGACGGCGTCCCCTCCAAAAGAGCAGGGCTGCTGTAACCAGCAGTGGCAATAAATCAGCTTTCCCCAGCAGGCAAAAACACGCACTGGGCTCTTCTCTGGGTGTTGCAAGCAGCTCCTTGGCCATGTGCAAGGGAGGCGAGCGGGATGCGAGGCATCCCCCTCGGGAGCCGGGCACAACTTCCTTCACCCCGTTTTCTTGGTGATTTGTGGGAAAGGCGGATCTGCTCTTCCTTCACGCCTCATAAGCTTCATAGCTGTCAGACTAACGTAACAGGTAATTAACTACTAAACAGCCATTTTCTCCTCCTCTCCGGAGGGAAATTGCTCACCATCCAGCTAGAAAATGTTTCTTTAGTGGTTTGCAAAAGAGAAAAGAAAGTCAGGAGTTTCTGGCGAGCGACGGGGGTGCCGCAGCCAAAGAGAGGCATTTGCAGCACCGCCAGCAGCAGACACACATGGATGCAGGAGAAATGGAGCCATTCAAAATAGGAGAGATGATGCTTATCTGGTTGTGGGTGCTGCAAACTCCCCAATTCCAGTTTGGGCACCACCAGCAATAACTGATTCCTGCCCGCAGATACCCCGCAGAGGTGCCCGGATACAGCTGCAGCCAAAACCGATCCAGTGCCTGAAGCTCAGTTATCATCTCTGTGGTCCCGCTGCAGGTAGGAATTATTTAGTATCAAGAGGGAAGAAAAAAATCCCACCCTTCTCGCAGTCTGCAGGACCAGCCTTCAAGAACTGCTGTGTCCAAGCGGCATCCGTCCTCGTCGCTTTTCCAAGGGGAGTGGTGTTGAAGCATCGTTTCCCTGCCTGTTGTTCTAACAGCTGTAGTCTCCACCGTCTCTTTACAAAGACATTCACTTTTGGGGATTATCTAGCCAATCTCCCAACCCAGGCTTCACCCTGAAGTGCTCCAGGGCACGTTCGCCCAAAGGTGACACCCAACTGGCAACAGGAGCCATCGCCTGAGCCAGGAGATCCAGGTTTGCCGCTGCTCTGTGTCACCTTCTCCTGACTCAGGCTTCCAGTTTTGGAAAGAGCTTGCAGAGCACCAAGTGCTTCACTTGGAGGTTTGATACCCCTCATGACAGGGTCTTGCATCACACTTTCAACTTGGAGCATGTTTTCAAGCATCATCTTTTAAGGACCTGTTCCCTCGGCCTTAGCACCAAAGAGCCAGGCTTTTGGCCTGTGAGAAACATAGCATTTTCCTAAACAGAAACCCCAAAGCAGATCCAACTTTCTAGAAATGCCAAATTCTCTAGCCTGAGGCAGAAACATCCAGTACTGCAGGCTTGTGAACACGCACCCAAGGAACTCTACATGCTGCTCTTGGCCACAGAAGACCACATGGATGCAGAGGAGCCACCCCACGGAGGCTGGGTTAGAAGAGGGATACGCACCGACGTTCAATCCAAATCAACAGAACGGGCAAAAAGAAAAAAAAAAAGCAGGATCGCAAAGAAACACAAACAAAAGCCGGCAGCCAAACTTTTGTTTGAAAGCCTGTCAGGTCTAGACTGCAACGTGTGAGGAAGGAACAGCTCGAAACCACAGCTGCTAATGGTTATGGATTTGGCAATCAAAATGTCTTTGTTAAAAAAAAAAAAAAAAGTTAACTGCCTTACTATTGAGGTTACAAACCGCAGCCTTGATGCATTGTTGCAGTCAACATCCTCCCTGCTGTTTTTGAGAGCTTACATCTGCTGCTGGCAGATCATGTGCTGGCATAGGCCCCCTTCGCAAGGATGCGCAAGGAATTTTGCTAGCCTGCCTTCCTTTCCCCTTCTTCCCACAACAATGCCTGTCAGCCCTTGCCTGCTCTGCCCCTCGCATGCTTAGCTGGTACGCAACCAGATCCAGACGCAGCAGGCTGGGATCGCCACAGGATCCTTCCCCCCGGCCGGTCAGATCCATCCGGTGGGTGTTCTCCGCTCCCAGCCTCGAGCCCGGCTCTCATCATGTTCCTACACCACAAGCTGTACTTTGATTCAAAGGGCAGGGGAAGCAATTAAAACGTAATAAGTAATAACAGGACTTTGAAATGTAGATTTAATATTCAAACGCGTGCTGGTGCACTCGGATTTTAAAACGCTGAGCAGTCTGCCAGGGCTGCGGTCTGCAGGAAGACCTGGAGGACTCAGCAGTGCCGGCAAACACCGGGCACGCTGCACCCTCCCTGCTCTCCCTGAACCGGTGTCGCAGGACCTACAGCCACCAACACCCTTCTGCGGCTCAAATCCCAGCCTGAGAAAATACCCGCCCACGGTAAACCCTGCAAGCAGCGCGTAAAGGGCTTGAGATGTTTATAGAGTGCCTGACGACTGTCGGGGGAAACTGAGTGGACTTGGAAAAATATTCAGTAGTGTACTAGGCTCGGCTGAAAGCGCTGTTTGCATCCTGCTGTGCCAAGGGACGGCGGAAGCAGGGCTAACCTCAGCTGCAATGCAGCCCCACCGCCCGCGCCGTCGGGCGAGACCTGGCAAGAAGGAGGAACGAGGCGATGGGAAGGAGGAGGTGAGGGGAAACCAGGGCACCTGCTTCTGGCTCGAGCAGCTCACAGCGCCTGCACCCTGCTAGATACAGTCAGACAGCTTCAATCAGCTTCATAAAAGTCCTTTCATAAATCAGAGTTGCAAAGCAAAGGGGTAAAATGGCACAGCCGAGCACAGCAGGTGATGGAGATCAGCTGAACTTTGGAAAAAGAAAAACCAACTTTGGTGAACGAAGCCCTGCACAGATAAGGCATCCGCATCCCTGCCCTGGTTTATTTCAGCAGCCGCCATTCCCCGCACTGACCCTTGCTGCTACTCCCCGAGGAGGCGTGACGCCGGCGGCTGCTTCCAGTTATTGATTCGATCCCACCAACGTGATGGGATTTCTCACGGCCCAGCGCGTGGCAGAACCAGGATATGCATCTGAGCGACCGGTCTGTTCGGGCTTATGAAACTGATGACACACCGAAGAAAGCTTAAGCAAGCGTAGTCCTTGGGCACTCATACGTTTACTGCGGTGGTTATATTCTCTAGCTGCCAGCTCCCCCGTCATTTGGGGTCACCACCTAAAGGGTGGTCTCGGCTCAACCCGGTGGAGCTAAAACCAGACAGGAAGAGTGTGCCTGAGCAGCAGCCAGGCTCGAGGTCAATTTTATCTAACCCTTGGTTTCAGGATTAAATAAAAAGCAAACACCAAGAAGGCAGCAAGTATCAGTGACCACATCTGAAAGAAGGAAAAAAAAAAATCCCACATCACTGACTAGTTTGCTGAAATGGTAGCAGAGGCTAAGTCCACAGTCATCATTAATTAAGTCATATGCTTCAGCCTTGGCTTCGTTTTTTCCCTAGGGTCTAGGAAACCAGAGGAGAGGGCAAGCTAGCCTCTATCATTCGATTTCTTTGGCATGTTAATGCATTCCTAAATTAATCATCATCAAGTGACAATCTCTCCTTCATCTTAACAGACTGAGCAGTGGCCTCAGTAAACCTGCTGGCTTATGCGAGGCAGCTGGAGCCTTAGAAGAGTCTCTGATGAAAACCAAAGCACTTCACACAAGGAAAAACTCCCCCATCTCTTACCGGCTATAATCCAAACCAGCTGCATGCCTGCTCTGCTCCTAGAACCACAAACCAGCGGGGCTTTATGCAGTAAGAAGGCGAATACAGAGATGCACCACCCGTAGGTCCCTGCAAGCCAGACTAACGCCTAATACCTCTTGATCTGGCATCAGGCTACACGCGAAAGACAAATTCAGCTTAGGAGAATTCAGGGACCTGTAAAGTTCAAAGGCCTTTCATTGGCTGCACTCATTAACAGCCACTTAGATTGCTGCAGAAGGAAGTATATCTGATCTAGCCTTCAAAACCCTGCTAAAAAAATCATTCATCGGTAGAGGTGCAATAACTAAGCCTCGGGAATGAGAAGGCAAATATCCCGTTGGTGAGGGGGTGGGCGAAGGTGCCGGGACGGCCACAGCATCGCACAAACAAGCATTTGTCTCGCTTGGAGCCTGCGCCAGGAAACCTCTGCTTTGGGGAGAAGGTCCTCGTAAAAAGTCTCTACGTATTTATACTGTTCTTCGAAGTACACGTCAACGCATATGTTTGTGTTTCTCCCTCTCATTGACTTCTTTCTTAGGAAAATATTACCGGCAGGCTATTGTTCCTTTATTTGGAGACAATCTAAACAGGTACCTTCTGCAGCCTAAATATAGGAAATTTCTACCCTTCTTGTTCAGTCCTAGTTGAGAATTTGAAGTGAATCCTTGTGTGCTTGGCACCCAAGTCCGATTTTTTTTGCTATTACTTTCACCGGGGAGGGAAGAGGAGGGCAAGAGATTAAACGCAAATTTCCTGAGAGGGAAAGATGAAGCCTATTAAATGATAGTTGCAATCTCGTGGCACAAAAATAGCTTAGACTTGTTCCCTTGTGCAGATTTAGGACACTAACTGATCACCTAGAAATGAAAAATAAACACTTTACTCCCATCAAACATAATTACCCAATATTTCAACCCGAGATAATAGCTACGTCTAGATATCGGCATGTGTGTGCACTTGCATTCAAAGTAAGTCCAAACACACCTATCAACTACTAAAATAGCAGCAGCGGAAACATTCTTTTTCCAGTTAAAGTAATAGTCTCTCAGATCAAAGTCATTAGCAAAATGAACATGGACTTCAGAGCACATTAAAACAGCATAAATGTAAATAGTTCCCTGCTTGCTTTAGACTCTTGCCAAGCCCTGCCTGCACCATCCCATGTTTCCCCAGCGAGCAGTGCTGAAGTCACCGACACCTCATGCAGGAAAAGAAAGGCAGCTCCTCACTCCACTCAAGGTGTCAGTGACGCCAGCCTCGGCGCAAGGAAAAGCCGTCGTCAACGCTCAGATCTCAACGGGGAGGGGAAAAAAGTTTCCAGGTCACCTTTAGTGCCGAAAAGCATAACAAAGGGATCATTCTGGTCTCAACCAAGGCTTTTTGGGTGGCTGCCACAAAGAGAAGGAAACGAGCCCAGAACACGTTCCGAGGAGGTGCAAGATGTGCAAAGCTCAACTGGAAATACTGAGATTTAAGAGCCACGCGGAGGGAGCTCCTGGCACAAGCCAACCACCCGCCCTCAGCAGCAGGGCTGAACTTAGAACCCAGCTTTTGCTTCAGTCCCCTGCAAACAAAGCAGGTGACACTTGATACCTGGGATGGACTTTCCTACCTAATAACAACTTCTGCTCCTAGAGCAGCTTCAATCCAAAGATTACAGCTTTGAGCAGTAAAATTGGGAGTATGTAATCTCTGACGGGGAAGCACTGGTTTATTTTCCACGTGGGAAAGAGACCCAGAGGAACGGATTTAACTAGTTCATGCAATTAGTAGCACAACTGGGATTAGGGCAATGTCATCTGACGTGACGCTGATTTTAATCACAAGGACATCTCTTCCTCTGCTCCCTGCCAGCTACTGCATACAAGATCCTGTTCTGTCATCACTTCTCACAGGGCCCTGAAGATCTGCAAACCACTTCAACAACGTCAGTTGGTCTTCAAAAACTGTACGTAGGGCTGAGCTACAAGACTGACCCCAATGAAGGGGTTACGCAAAGCCAGACTTACACATCCAGTAATAATGCAGATAAATAACCGGTCCCTAATAGCAATGCAAGCGCTCAGGGCAGGGACTTGGTCTCTGAGTCTGCTGGTGCAGCATCCAGCAAAATGGGGCATCATTGCTTGATTCTCTTTTTTTGAGCACCAAAAAAAAAAAAAAAAAATTAAACGAGGATAATGATAGAAAAATACCAGCAGGGTGCCACTAACATCTTCATTAGCAACCTGAGAGAGGATGCAAACAGCACGGAAATTAAATCTGCAGACAGTACTAAAGAGGGAGAGGATGACAGCATCAAAAGGACTGAGAAATAATAGAAAAGTCGCAGGAGGGACAGACCAGGAAGAATCTCCCTCGCCTATGGGAAGAAATGGTCACAAGAGTCAAAACAAACTTCTGCGGCTGCTGAAAAAGGCAGGGCCACCATCAAAAGACAATGAGCAAGACAGGGAGCTACTTGATCTTCAGGTGGTGGGTATAATCTGCAAATGTGCCTTGCCCTGCATTTGTGAAATGATTTCTCCCAAAAAATGCAGAAGCTTCAAATGCAAGTCAGTAACAGAGGAGAGGTGTGAGTCAAAGCACAGTGCCGGAAAAGAGCTCTGCGGTGGTTTCATCTCCGAGAGGTCTCTGCTGCTGCATCTCATTAACCTTACCTGCCAATATACTGCAGATCTTTAGAAAATATTCAATGTTTTTTGCGTGCCGTAAGTGGTGAAAACACATCTTCCTTTCCCTCTCTCCCTGAAGTGAGGAGGAGTCTTTGTACACCAAAAAATGGCTGGATTACACCGCTGACAAGTGGCTTCGGTGCTGGCTGCTGATGAACCTGGGCTGAATCATCAGCGTGAGCAACAGGGATTTCCTACTCCCAGCGAGATCCAGCCCAGATTTCTGAGCTGGCGCTGCACACTTTTTCATCTTGCTAGCATTCACAATTAAATTAATCTCAGCTTCCTTCAGATGCACTTGCTGCTCATGATGGTCCACAAAAAACATACATTTCCTCACAAAACAGCTTCAGAAGGGTGCTCAGATCTCTGAATACAATCTTACAAGCTAGGGAAATAAACTGCATTATGCGAGCCTGGGGAAAAAAATGGACCAAACCACTGTAAAAAGGCAAGAAATTGGGAATTATAAAGTTTGCCATATGGGAGCAGCAAAAAGCCAGTGAGAGAGAAACTGGGAGGTGCCACGGCATCGTGGCATTTGAGAAGAGAGGTAAATCTCTCACCTATAGGTCTGATAGCAGTGCTACTGGCATACACTACTCTTCCTCACGCGTCTCTGCGTCCAAGCGGTGCCAGCAAACCGGGAGGAGTTTACAGAGAACACAGCTAAGTGTGAGGCTCCTCTGTGGGAAAAAGCTTCCTACCTACAGCTACCCACAGTTCCCAGATTGTAAGAAGCTGTCACAGCCATTTTACCAATGCCTGAAAAACATATCCACAAAGGAGAAGGGAGGAATTGTTAGTGAGAGAAAAGTACTTGCAAGAGACCAGGACATATTTTTCCACCAATAAGAAGGATGAGATTCTCCATTTAAAACCAAACTGTAAATTAGTGGATGCTACAGGGGAAAAAAAAAACCCTACACTGGCCCCAGTTTGCTCCCTTTCAAGGCCAAACACTCCTGCAGATTTCATTGTATTCCAGTCCCAAAGCTCCCTCTGCTGCTCATATTCCAACCTCTCCCCCTCCCTCACACAACTGAGAAGAGATACAACCTCATCATAAATATTCTCTTCATCACCAGCTCCCAGGCGTGTCTCTCTGCTAAAAAACCTCACAGGGGCTGGGAAAGCCAGAAGAGCACTTCATGAGAAACAGCCCCCAGCTGCTGCTGCTTCTCCAACTCTTCAGGGCGAGAAGATGCCCACCAGCCTGGGGTGTCCTCTTCCTCTGTCCCAAGGAAGCTATTTATTCCGTCTCATAAGATGGTCTTGGTTCACTAGCAAGCCCTACATGGTCTGGCGATTCCCTTCAGACCAAACCTGACTTGTACAAGGGGCAGTGGAGTGACTAGACATGAAACGGTATTGAGAACAGCCATGCTGCGCTCGGTACTAAGCACAGGTTTTGTAAGTTAATACATCCCAAGGAAAGCCGCTGCTCCAGGTTTTGGGCATGGAGTCAGTCACAGCATCACAGACTCAGGCCTCAGGAGGTCTCTAGTCCAACCTCCCAATCAAAGCAAGGTCAACACTGAATTCAGGCAAGGTTGCTCAAGGTTTTGTCCTGTTGGGTCTAGAAAATCTTAATGGGTGGAGACTGTACAACCCCTCTGGGCAGTGCCTGCTCTGCTGCTCGGCTGTCCTCATGGGGAATTTTTTCTTCAGTCACACTGAAGCCTTCCTCTTTCAATTTATGACCCTTGTCTTTCATGTACATCGGGAAAGAGCCTGGCTCTGTCTCTCTATAAGCTCCTTGCACGAAGCAGAAGGTCACTCTTTCTCCCCAGCCTCTCTTCACAGGGCATATGCTCCAACCCCCAAGCATCCTGGTGGCCTCCACTGGACTCAATTCAGTTTATCAACATCTTTTTTTGTGACCACAGTATTCCAGATGTGGTTTAACCAATGCTGAGCAAAGAGGAATACACTGGGCCACGCTGGACTATCGTGCCGCCAGCCCTCCTTGCTGCCAGGGCTCCCATTCAGCCCACTGGCTGCCAAGATCCCCAGTGCCTCTTCAGCAGAGACGCTCCCCAGCACCAATGCCGGGGGGTTAGTCCTCCCCAGGTGCAGGGTTTGGTGTTGGGCCTTCAGGAATATCATGTCCAGCCTTTCCTCCAGCCTGTCGAGGTTCCTCTGGCAGCCCTGCTGCTGAGCATACCCACTGCTTCTCCCAAAAGCAGCATTTGAAAACTCATTGTGTTTTGAAAACTCACTCCATCTCCCCCTCCAGGTCATTGCTAGAAGTATTAAACAGGAGAAGTCCAATGAAAAAGCCCTGAGGAACACCACCTGTAACCAGCCTCAAGGAGGTTACAAGCTAACCGCCACTGCATTTTGAAGTCCAATCACTCAGCCAGCTGTCAGCCCTAGAAGTCCACCTACCCAGACTACAATGACTCACCTAGGATGCATGCATGCTGTAGGCTAAAAGCCTTGCTAAATACAAAGTAAAAGATATTCACCACACTAACTACTGGATCACAGAAGGCAATCAGGTTAGTCAAGCATGACTGCATCCCTAGGTAAATCCACATGGGCTATTCCCAGTGTCCTCCTCTTCCATGTGTCCAAAACTGGCTTCCAAGAGGAATCGCTCTATGAATTTCCTAGAGACCAAAGTGAAGCTGACTGGCCTGAAATGTTCCAGATCATCCTTCTTCCCGTTTTAATGATGGATATAATAGTCACCCTCTTAGAGTTATCAGGGTCCTCTCCTGATCTCCATAACCTTTCCAAGGTAAGAGTGGCCTCACAAAGACATCTGCTAACACTCTCAGCACATTTGGATGCACACCATCAGCACCCATGAACTTGTAGGGGTTGAGATTTCTCAAAAGACTTCTGATTCAAACTCCCATTGCTACAGGTAGTCCCTCTCCTCCTTGAACCCTGCCTCTAGACACAAGATCTCTGGGAGATCCTGTTGGGGAAGCCTGAGGCAAAGAAGGTCTCAGCATCTCAACCTTATCTGTGTCCCTAGTCACCAAATCACCTGCCTCATTCAGCAAAAGGGCACTCAAACCTCCCTTGACCCACTGTAATCTCCAGCTGTCCCTCCTTCCCTGTACCTAGGGGCTCTGGAGGTCTTCTCTGCAGGGTCTATATGATGACCTTGCAGCTCTACTGTCCATCCTCCCTGGTGGCAGGGTGCTCACCTCCTCCCATAGCTCCTCCTGGTGACTCGGTGCCCCAACCAGAGCACAAGTCTCAACAGTGGGGTCACTGTGACCTCCAGCTCCAGGAATAAGCACTAGGCAGTTCCAGCAGCTATGCACCTAGATGCCTCTGCTTGGGCCAAGCTACCCTCTCTTAGATCAGAGTAGTTGGTCCTGCTGGTACAAGGTCCAACTTGCTGCAGCGTATTCCACGTTTCCACACTGTCTTGAGTTTCCAGCCCCCTTCTATCCCATCTACCACACAGATCAGTGCAATAACTGCAACGTCTCTGCTGGCTGCACTCAAGGGAGTTGTTTGCTGCCCTCCAAAAGCAGCCAAACGGGTACTTGAGCCCTCCTAATCCAGAGTCCTCCTTGAGATCGGAAGATCAGCATAGTTATACCCAGAAGTGGCAAAAAATTGCTGCCTGGCTGGGCAAAACTTGGAGCAATTCTTTTCTATTATGACCCCATGCAGTTTCTGTAAGAGAAATGATCAGCACTTTAGAAGTCACACCAAGGTAAGATGTAAGGTCCCAAGTTTGCCAAATGAGGATGAAAACTTGAAATGCAACATTAACGCATTGTAGGTTCCTGTCTTCCACAGTCCAGCACAGCCACAGCATCCCGATGCACATCCATCCATGCAGCAAAGGAAGCAATGACTGTCATGAGCCCTTGCAGCATGGTCTCTCAAGCTAGCGTTGGTTTAATTGAACAGGTGTGAGTCCTTATTGAAAAGAGTTTTAGCGTATGAGAGAAACTAGTTGCAACGAAACTACCTCACTGCCAGAGAGGCTGATGATGGATTCAGGCTGTATTAATCCACTGCTTCCTTCCACCATTACCGAAATGCATTTTCTCAGTACATTCTCTTTCTAGCCACACCAGACCACGTAGTAGTTGTGTCTTCTCTCAATACAGCCTAAAATGTCTATTCAATGTCTTCTCTAGAGCATCTCATGGAGGTAAGTTACACAACTTTAGAAGTTTGCTGGCTAATGCAAATTTGTAAAGCTTTATTTGCTGTACTCACCTGCTCATTAAATTGCTCTTGCGATAAACAATCGGTCACTTCCACACAGCCCAGGAGGCACCCTGAGGGATAATCGCTGGGAAATTCCACATCTGCATTGAAAAAAACACCTCTGAAGCGGGCCCACATCCCCACACACATAGCTGGGGTCTTCTAACCCCCAGGTGCCTTTCCCTCCCACCATGCACTTCTACTTTTTGAGGCACAAGAAAACACACAGCAATTTTAACACCCTGTTGTTCTTTTTCCAGCCTAGGATCTTCACCGTGACAGGACTAAGGTTGGGAGATTTAGTTACACATACACCTTTCCCTGCTTAGCTTCTGACAGGGGAACATATAGTGCAGGAAGAGCTCCTTGCCCTGATGAGGGAGCAGGCAATCCTGCTGTATGACATTTAAGCTGGGTGACGTGCAGAAGCACCGCACAAAGAGGTGTGCAGTGCAGCCACCAGCATCCTCCTACCCACGTGAGAGAATAACACCTTCCTGAGAACCTGCAGCTTTTCAATCCCGATTTCCATGAGGTCAGAATACATGAAAAGCCTTTAACATCACTGTAAACAGACTGAAGCACAAGCCACTTACACGCACGCAAGCACACACTCGATAGCTTGTTGCTTGAGCCAAGAATAAAATGAAGTCCTTTGCTGTCAAAAGCTATCACAGAAGTCAGGTGCAATTTGACGGTGTTTGTGCTTGGAGTACGTGACCAGCTAAAGGATGGAGTTAAAGTCTGCCACCATACTCATTCGGCTGACAAAATGTGGAAAGGATGAAGAGAATTTCAAGAACAGAAGGTTGAAAAGCGAAGCAGTAATAACTGCTCGGCAGAGAGAGCTTTCTGACACTGCTCATTACGTGGCTCAATGTACCAAATAATACAAAGATCCAAGGAGAGAAGTTCACCTTTCTGGAGCAGCATTCTGTAGGTGGTCTCCAGTTCAGAGATTTCCTGAGGGGAAGGTCTTTTAGCAGTAGCTGCAATCCATAACCGCCCTCTATGAGATGTGTACCAGGTCCTGCCCTCCACCCTAGAGAACAAAAGGAGAATTTAGGACTTAAATTTCAGCAGAAATCACCCACACAGAGAGATTTTTCAATCGAACGTTTCGTTACGCAATT
>NW_010539440.1:6055-10351 GCF_000687285.1 Phaethon lepturus | reverse complement strand
TTCCTGCTGTTAAGCTTTGCCCTGCCTATTTAAACTCAAGCAACGTGTCAGCACTACAGAGAAAAGCTGAGATGGGCAAGAAATAATGCCACAAGCAGAGCATGTCCTCACTGCTTTAAAGCAACAGCAAAAAGGGACGTCAACCCCCTGCAAGTACAGCAGTATGTCGGACACGTGTGTAGGACAATCTGCTCACACAACTCCCTTACAAGCTCAAAAGGTTACACACAGTAAGCACGCGACCTAGGGAGTAGCCACGGACCACGCATCCGTATGAAGCGGTCGTTAGCTGCAGCTCTCGGGGATCCCAGCATGGGCACTAGGCACCAGCGCCGCAGCTGCACCAGAGCGGCTGACAGCATCCCCAGGCCGCCTGGACGCAGGCGCCGGGCACACTAAGATTTACAGCATCTTTAGCTTGGGAAGTGAAAAAGCTTTGCTCTCCAAAATGAAAAATACTGTGAAGGAAAGGAAAAAAAAAAAAAAAGGCTATTGTTCTATATTAGTGGTAGGAAGGGGGAATTAACACGTCAGGGATGCTGTGCTGAAGGAGCTTCTCTTTGTAACTTGATTCCTAGCCCAGAGGGGGAAGGCGGTGGCAAGGGGCGTGTGCATGTGGTTGGTTTTTTTTAAACAAAGCTTGGTGACACTGTTGGCTTCTTTATGATGGACAAAAAGACCAGAAGAACATATTTCACATTTTCAGCTTATTTACCTTTCAAATCCCAGAAAGGCACACCCTGACTATAGCAGAGACACCATAGCCTCTCTCTAAATTTACCCACTGTGAAGAAACTTGTACCTTTTGATTCCTTTTACGAGCAAGGAAGCCCAGGGCTGGTGCATGCTGAGGCACCAACCATCATCTGAGATCTCCTGCAACTCTCGATCCTGAATCCGCAACCTGTTCCGCTCCGAGTCAGACTCATTTCCAGCATCCATGGAATGGATGGCTTTCCTGTGCGGGAGCAAACCAGTTTGGTCCACCCACTTCAGTGTGTTCAAAAGAAACAAGAAGAAGGTTAGCACCTCTCCAGGAAAAATGTATATCATGTGCTTGCTGCGCTTACTACGCCACACTTTGGCAGGAGAAAAAGCAAGGTAGTGCTCTGCTCTGTGCGGCTTTTCCTTTCTATGCATCACAGCTAAACTACGGATTTAAGGAACAAATCTACCTGCTGGTGTTTCAGAGCATTCACAGGAAGAAAATACAATTTTCAAAGCATGTTCACAACTATCAACACTCAAAACTGGGAATCATCAAACCCCCAAATGCATAGTATGCACCAAACCTACCACAATTGAAGTGGAATTGGAAGGTAGAGATTACACCCTTTGGAAATTGGAAGCCTTGCAGAAAAGGCTTCATAAATGAGCTGCAAAAGTGACACAACCATAGACTGGCTCTCAGAAATTCTTCCAAGTTCCTGAAAAGGAGAAAGTTGACTAAAACCCAGATAAACGAAACCGCCCAAGAGCAGGGAATTGGCAAACCTTTTCTGTCCCCAACTCAGATGGCTAATGAGGATGTCTCAAACACTGGGGAGGAAAGAGGTACTACAAACACGTTAGAAATCACAATTCTCGAGCTCAACTCTCCCAAAGTTAGTCATTACTCTGGTATAAATCATTCAACCCATACTGACCAAAGGAGCAGGCTGAAGAAGACGGGGATTCACTAAAACGCCAGAATTCAGAGACGTCTTTGCTTCTGGGCTCCCAGCTGGCTTGCTCAGCGTGCCACAATTAATGGCTTCGATGGTTTCATCCAGTCTGCAAGCACAAACAAGAGGCAAGAAAATTCCCTGCTTCCCCCGGCAACATCTCCCTTCTCCCCTCACAAACATTTCTGACCCAAAGTATTTTTTTACCACCTCCCCTAGATAAACTATTTCCTTGCTAGGTCCGATGTCTGGATTTGAACAGTCACTCTTATCTACCGCAGAAGCTCAGCCCAGTTTGAATTCGAGATGAACTGGTTTTGTTGAGACAGGCCTTCTGTAACACATCTCTTTCCAGGGCAGTTTTATCTTTAACAGACGTGCCAGCTACCGAAGGCCCCCATGAGGCTGGCAACAGCTGGGCTTTGGAGGAGGTCTCAGCAGAGTTGCACTGAAAGAGATGCTGCGCTGCGAGCCAAAAAGACCCTCAAGGAAGAAAAGAATGCAAAATTGCATCCTAGTGTCAGAAGTGCCCTTCAAGGGAATGGCTCACCCAGCTTTCCTTATGCTTGCTCTTCTAGATTCAGCCAGACCACCACCCATAACGCCTCCCTGCTCTCGGGCACGCCTTCACACTGCCAGTTCTCACTCACTTGCTGTGGTATTCAGCCATGCTGTTGTCTTCCTCCAGGATCTGCCTGCCAGCGAAGTCGATGGTGATTTTTTTGGCAAGCCGAGAGGCGTGACGCAGCTCCCGCAGCTCCTGCTCTCTCTTCTGGAGGGCCTCCCTTTCCTGCTTGGAGAGCCACTGGTTGGAGTCCGTGGCAAAGTAATCTGATTCATCGTCAATGACCTGGGTTCGACGCACACTGGTGAGAAACAACCATAACAACAGAAGATGAGCAGAGCAGGACAGCGACACAGCACTGCCTGCCCCAAACCTGCCTTCCTACCAGCTCCTTTCTGTTCTCTCTAGAGAGCTGGACTGTCAGGGACACACAGCAAGGACATCCAAACAGGACCCATTCCCGGGGTTTGACCTCGTTCCACCAACCGCCAACGTTAAGGTGTCTGTAGCTACAGCCCAGGTTTTAGAAGGAACTCTCTTACATTGCTGTTAAAGACTGCTCAGCCCGACAGACAATTTATGCTATTTTACAACAGTCTCACAGCTAGTATCTTACCTTGTCCTGTCAAATTCCAACAACTTGTCTTTGTGTTTCACAGCCATCTCCAGGCCTGCTTTGAGTCTAGCTTCTTGTCGAGGCAGTAAGTCTTTGCTTATGGCATCCAAATTCCCAGAACTTTCAGCACCTGAGATAGAAAATAAATCACAGCTCAATAGTCAGGGACAGGCCAGTTGTTTTAAGCCCAGTCTTGGTGAGGCTGGCTGCAGAAATGTCCCATAAAACAAATGCAATTCAAGGAGCTACAAGAAGAACCTTGCAGCAAGACCAGCACCTTCCCAAACCAGGTTCAAAGCCCGATTTTCCCTCTAGCTCTTTTCACAGACTCCTTCCTCCAAACAGGAGGAAGCATTTAAACACTGCAGTGATAACGTCTAGGTAGTGTTTAGAGAGAACACTTTAGTCTTGGTCTTTGAGTTTCCTTCATCCTTCCCTAACAATTTGGGCGGTCCCAATTCCACCCGTCACCAACTGCAGCCCTCCCTAAAAGCCGAATTCTCTCCTCGGTGTTGTTACCTCCACAAAGAGGCCCTCGGTCACGACAGATCGCTGACAACTGACAGTTATGCGCAGAGCAAGCTGTCTGTCTGCTGCCATACGGGCCTCTCGCAAATGAAATCCTCCCCCAACACACCTCAGCAGGTTTTTCAGACCAGCTATTGTTAGAGAGGGAGAAATCTATTCCCAGCAACTCTCTCTTCTTTCTTACCATTTCTGGCAAGGGGCCAAAAACCAACCAAACAAAAGGGTTAAAAAAAGAAAAAGGTGTGCATCAAAGCCACAATGGAACAAACCAATGTATTTCACAGAAGACATCACACAGGCTAACGCCTTTATTGCAGGGAAACAAAAAGCCTGTATTTCCCTCTTGTCACTGATACACATTTTTTCACTCCTGAGAGAAATAGCTATCCACATTGCAGCTCTCACCCTACACAGATCACACACAAAGCAAGACCTGGCAGGGGCAGAAGGGAGGACCGATAAAATGGGTAAGAAAAGTACATCAGGATCTCTACAGGAAAATTATAAACGGACCGACTCTGTGATCAGCTGTTACTCTCAAGGACTTATAGGACCTCCTTGCCACCTCAGCAGCTCTAAAGAGAAGTTGACACCAAGACCCAGAGTAAATATTTCCCCAGTTCTTCAGCAAAGTGTATTTTTCAACCAAGAACACTGTGACCTTGGCTGTATTTCAGCTAAACTCAGACAAACATCCCCATAATGCAGAGGTCTTCACTGGGAGACTGGGTATTATTTCCTCTTGCTTTCCTTGGCTCTGTTCCTATTTTTAGCTTCCGAGATAAGTGTTAGACAAGAAGAGTCATTAGAAAATATTAACCACCACCTCTCTAGATCCAGCAAATCAGATAGCAGCACTTCATCTTCCACAGCACACATTCCACATGAGACTTATCCTAATTTTCAAGGACTGCTACAATGAT
>NW_010539440.1:0-6024 GCF_000687285.1 Phaethon lepturus | reverse complement strand
CAGGAAGGCCTAACGAGCAGCCTTGGGGCCTCTGGGTAAGGACATTTGACGCTGCCATTTGACACTCATGGTTATCACCTCTGTTGAAGTCCACAAATGCTGCCGAGTGCTTGCTGAGAGGATACAAGGAGCCAGCTTCTTGTAATGCCCCCCACAAACACCATGCAGCAACAGGGACAAGTGGCTCAGTAATGTCTGAAGCAAATAAAGTTCACAAACTGTCCTGGGAATTTACATCCCAGAGAAACATTCAGGTGCCAGCTCTTGAGAAAGAATTAACTTCGTAATTCAGATGAATGGATCTAGGCAATTCGCACACCAGGACACACACATTCTCATTCTTACACAACATCAAGGCGAGTGTAACACAGTGAGGCAGAGGGCTCCTGCTGTTGCATAACTGACTAGATTTGTTACATTACAGGTGTGTAATTGCTACGGACCTGCCATGAGCTTCTTCATCAACTTCTGGCTCTTGTTTGAGTCCCGCTGAAGAATGTCCTGCTCTTCTTTAGTGCACACCTAAGGGAAAAAAAAGAAAATGAAGACTTACGAAGGACATCACAGCTTCAGGCCCCTGGACAACAGCTCAGGGTAAGCTGTTTAAAATGGCTAAGACAGTCCACCCCTCCTTCCCTTCGGTGTTATTTACACGGGAAGAATCCTGAAAGCTCATTCTTTACTAAAAGCAATCCATGAGAAATGTGCAGCTTGGTCCTTCTCGGATCCGTGGGTGAGCACCCTGCTAGGTGATCTCAAAGGCTGAGAAAGGCACTCAGAGCCTCCCCAAGCAGATGAACAATGCTTAACACAGAGGTCCTCTCTCTTTGTTGGCCACTTGCAGTTAAACAGATCTTCAAAAATAGGAACCGATCTGATTTAAAACATTTTCTTCATCCAACCAGTATTTTCCTCTCTCCTGAACTTTACTGAATCTGCAGTCATTAACTTGCCCCCTTTCTCCAAAAGGCGCCCTTTCATCCAATTACAGGGTGTGACAGGTATCTCAAATGATGCATACTGCACAAGAGTTGAAGAAAAGTCAGCACACCGGCCTTGGCCATGTCTCCTGCCCCTTACAAGGCTACCAGGGCTGTGCACAGGATGGGGCTGAAGCCTCGCACACATTTTGGACACTAGTGTGATGCACAGGACAGCTACAGACTGTCATAAATGAGGCAAGCTCCAACGTGATGTAAATTGTGAGGGAAACCTCTCTGCTCTCTAACACGGCACATCATAAAAGAAACAGAAAGTGACTTAAAGCCACAGCAGTTCTCCTTCCTCTGGAAGGAGATAGTACAGGTTCTTTCTTGCTCAGCTTTAGAGCTTGGAGAACTTTGCTAGAGGAACGTTGATCTGAGAGGCTAATTCAGCCCCGTGCTATTTCAAAGCCCTGAGCAAACGACGCCACGTTCCAGCACAGCAAAGAAAAACCACCTCGTTACTAACCAGAGCACCACAGAACAAGCAGGGTCCAGAGCCCTCCTGCTCGCAGACAATGCGCCCGCAAACCAAGCAGTTGTTGATGAGCTTGTGCTTCTGACCCAGGCACTCGCAGGCGTGACGCCCAGGGATCAGGACGGCCAGCTTGTCTTGCCCCTCCTTGGTATACAGGCTGACATATTTGGGCTTCTTCTTAGAGGAATTGCTACTGCTGCTGACTCCAGTGCTGTTCTCCTGTGCCTGAGAAGCAAACAAATAAACAAACAAACTGCAATACCAGCAGCAAAGAGAAAGCACCGACCCTTGAACAGGCTGGGGAGACTCAGACAAGCATTATTCTGCCTAACTGGAATTAAACTTGGACCGGACCCCAGATTCAACGGAAAGACAAGCTTAGGCCTGACAGAAAAGGTCCGAGGAATCTAAACAAAACAAGGACATAAGGATGTTGCTGATTCACTTGATGTTTCCTGCCTCTGAAAGCTAAAACTGCTTGGGTCTAGAGAGCAGGCATGCTGTCAGTCCTCCAGACCTGCAATATCAACTTACAGGTATTTAACAGCTTCAAACAGCAGCTCAGCTATCCTCAAACCTCTTCTCAAGGGCTATTTAGATTATAGCAACACCCTGTTTGTAACTACGAAGTCCTCTGTGTGCCTGTCCCCAGAAACAGAGCTGTTGGTGACAGCAGGACCTCTTCATTCACAGCCAGTTCACCACCCAGCATTTTTTTTTATGTTCTCCAGCACAGACACCTGAGCAGAGGTTTTCCACACATTGCATGTTCAAGTATTTAGCTTTTCCACACATTGCATGTTCAAGTATTTAGCTGCAATGTAAATTATTCTGCTCATTTCATGACTTGGGAGTCAGTGATTCATCTCTCTGAATTTCAATCAGGGACTGCACTGGGTCAGGGACTAAGCTTTGGGTCAAGCTGAAGTAGAGAAACCCTGATCAGAAACAAAGCAAGACATTTTAGATGATGGCTGGAGTAATAATCAAATAGTGGAATTCTCCGTTTTCTCCCTCAGACCTTACACCCTGACCAAAGAAACAAAGGGTTCCTCCCACCCGACACCTCCAGCAGGTACCAGCTGAGAAGTGAATTGTTGAGATGTTAATTGCAGGAAATAATTACAGAACAGAAATCATTCCAGGGGAACAGACCAATACCAACTGCTACCATTTCCCTGGCAATACTCAAAAACAGATGCTTTGGGAAGAAAGCACAACACACTCCAGGCACACACCTGTCTCGTAACACTAGATGAACCTGGTTTCAAACACAAATTGCATACCAGCCACGACCAAGAAAGACTAGGATTTATTACCCTTATCTGGTTCAGCAAGCAACAGTCCAATATAAACAAAACTCTCTGGCCTTTAGTCGTCATATCTGTGACACACTTGAAAATCCTCTTGCAGCTCAAGCACAGCTTTTCTTTGCCTCTCGTCTCCAGTCTCTCTCGACAACAGAAAAGAGGATTTCTCAGAAACACGTTCCCAGAAAGCCTGTTTTCATTCACCACAGAATAACAACCCGCTTTCTCTGCCTGCTGCACCGCTAGAGGATTGCTCCTGCCCCCTGACCCACACCTCAGCTAGTTTCTACTGCTTCTACCTCACACGTCCTCCCACACTGCTTTTCTCAGTGACAGTGCCGTGATGTGGCATTAGGACACCTCTTGTCTTGCCTCTTTCTACCTACTTTCAATAGCAGCAGGCTACTGGTTTAGTGACAAGTGGATGCAGCATCGCCAGTGCCCCAGTTCTGCCCAACTGGCTTTACTGTCATTGCCAGATCCAAACACTACTGTCATGAGAAAAAAAAACAAAACCAGATAAAGAGACCTTGGTTAGCAAACCTGGCAGAGCATTCTCCATTTGTTTTTCTTTTTTTTTTTTTTAATTAAGTTAGAAGATACCTACAAGGAAATGGAACATTACTGTCCATTTTTAACCCTCCAGTTCAAAATATGTGATTTTTTAATCTTACAAACACAAACTTTTACAAACACTTTAAGCATTTGCAGCTTCCCTGCTGCAAAAAACTTGAGTTTAAAAACATAAATTTAAGTTCCACTATTTATTCAGGCGCAACCCTGACTCTCAGGATTTGGATGTCACTCAGGGTTGCGCCTGGATAAATCATGGAATTTAATTTTAGGAGGTGCAACGATGTTCACAGCATGAAGGACTCCACTGCACGCCTAACGATGCAAGTCAAGTGCACTTTACATCCCCACGCTCATTTCTGCGGAGCACGCTCTTGCGCTCAGACAGCAACAGAGTGATCTGCTGTATTTGATGCAACCTGGGACTGCAGCTGTCCAGTTGTACTTCAGGAAAGAGCTTGGGATCCCAGCAAGTAGCTCCAAATCAAAACGCACTACACCAGAAATAAAATCCAGAAATTTAGCCTAGGTAATTAAAAACATATTTAACAGCAAAGATCATCATATTTGATGCACTGACTATGGGAAACAGTTCTGCTGAACAGAAAGCAAGTCAGCTGCAAGAAGTTAACTAACTACCGCAGAGAAACTGCTGTTTGCTGCACAACTTGAAAACAGCAGGTTTTCTTGGGTTTTACCATTTCTATGCTCTTATTTTGCAGTTTCTTTCATTGCAGCTCAGACTGTTTATGAATATTGCAAAAATACCATCTCCACAAAATCGAGTAACATCTCAATCTCAACACTAAAGGTGCAGGAGTGGAGCTGAGCAGGATAGAGACACGGCCAAACCAGAGCTGCTGCTCAGCGGAAAGGCACTTGCATACCTCTCGGATTCCTCTATAGCACCCAAGGCCTCCTCTCTGCAGCAGCCTGAAACATTTCAGTTGCCAGTTAAAGCTCTATTCAGCATGACTGGGAAGTTTTAAATACAGCAAGAAGGAATGTTCTACCCCCTTGGTGCCTTCCTTAATTCCTCAACCTTCACACCTCTGCTTTAAAGAAATACCTTTTATTACGAATTACAGCATCTGCTTCCATTGTCTGCTCTCTCATCCATCCATTTTGACGTAGTCGCTACCTGATGATTATTTTACTCTCTGTTACAGACACAAAGATACACAATCTTTCTCCCCATCCTCATATTATTTGCCCCACAGCAGTGAGAATCCCAGACACACACAGAGGGTACGAGCACGGCCTGCCCAAATCCACGGTCATCTTTGAACACTCAATGCACGGGAACAGCCATTGCAACTGGGCAACCGTACAACTGCATGCGACCCCCACCTATCCCGACTGCTGCCAAAGTATTTGCTCAAGTTATAGCTTGTGGCTGCCACGCCGCATGCTATCTGTGAGTAAGCAAAAGACACACAAACCTGTGTCTCACAGAAGCTGTACGTAAGACAAGACAGGGTTTGCAGGGGGAGGCAAACATTTATTAGACCCAGTGACGTAGCTGGGAAACAGAAACGCACTTTCAGGTATGTAATCCCCTTTGTCACGACTCTGACAACGAAGGATTCATACTTCTGGGAGCTTATTTCTGCTTTCAAATTACATCTTTTGTTAGTGTTTGGTATTACCTTTCCCCGCGGCCCAGGTTCAAAGTGTGCTCTTAGCACCCAGTGACACACAGCCTGCCCTCGCGCACCAGATACACTCACCTTGGCCAGGTCGAGGGGAGTTTTTACTTCCTCTACATGTGCGCTTGGCTCCGCATACGCAAGCGTCTCCTGCTTGTTCCTTCCTTTGCGTTTACCCTTTTTCGCCTGCTCTCCAGCCCGAGGCACTTCCGCAATCTCTGAAAGCATGCATAAGCACAAAAGAAAGGCTTGTAACTACCAGCAAAAGAATGATGTCCCTGAACCCTTGGTGAATGAAAAACTGGCTTTACACTATCATGACGTACAGAAATGGGACCGGTCACAGGCACCTGTGGCACGTAGTTGTTTATAAACAGAATAACTTGAGACAAGCTTATTTGAGACTTCAATTCCTTCCTCCCCATACCACTCACCATCCTTCTTCCGATACACTGGCAAAGGCTCGGACGGCAGCTGGCAGGATTTTCGCCACCTGGCCAGCAGTTCTTCCACAAACCAACTTTTCTTCCCATCAGTCCCCTGAATGAGGTCAACGACGTACTCCCGGATCTCATCCTCATTTGTTATTGACAAGATGTACCTGCAAGAGCACAGGATGGAGAAAAATTAGTAAGGGGGCTTTTGTGCTAAGGAAACCAATGGTATAATTGCACACATACGCAATTTATCTCTCCAGATCAGATTCCTGTAGAGACCATGGTAACAAATGGGTTTATGAGTCAAATTTTGAGACAGGCACTTTGGGAAACCCCTTGGGGCTGTTTCACTGAAAAAAAAGTAAGGTGAATTATCTTTCTCTCCCTGATCCTGCACAGAGTGACATCCCCCCTGACCCTTCTGCCAAACACTAAAAAATTCACCCAGAGACTCCAGTTCCCACCGAGTCACATAAAAAAATCAAACCATAAACCAACATGCTCCTGCTTAAACACAGGGAGACAGCAGCATGCCCTTCCTCACCTACCCACAAAGACCCCACACCCCTCCCCACCACCTCCCACCTCTCAC
Source organism: Phaethon lepturus (assembly GCF_000687285.1). Lineage (NCBI taxonomy): Eukaryota > Metazoa > Chordata > Aves > Phaethontiformes > Phaethontidae > Phaethon > Phaethon lepturus. Next base: position 2 of record NW_010539440.1, on the reverse strand, counting down.
GG
>NW_010539439.1:0-7733 GCF_000687285.1 Phaethon lepturus | reverse complement strand
ATACTTCCGGCAGATGTCCGGTAGGTTGAAGAAATAAAGAAATGACCCAGAGTCTCCTCAAGAAAATGAAGACTGGAAAGGCTTCCTTGTGAAGTTTGTTTGATTCCTGTTTCTGTAGCTTCTTGCAGTAAAGACTAAGAGCATTAGACGTTTACACTTTCAAAGTTATTGGAAACTGTGTGTGGATATCTAATTTTCTAAGATCTGTCATGAAGATACAGGTATTATTTGTTAACTGTGACTGTCAGACTTGGTGTTTCTTAGTAATTCTAACTCAAAATGAGAAGACTTACAGAATTTAAGGCAAAATGGAAGAGAGAGTCTCTCTTTTCGTGAGCAATCCTAACAACATCACTGCATGCAAAATTTAGACTGAGAGTAAGCATATATGAAGTTAGGAGAGGTGTTTTGATCAGCCCCATATTAGTGCTTCATCAGATTGAGCGCTGAACTTGAAGCTGTCCCTGATACCTGCATCCTAAAGTACAGGAATACTTGAGATCTGAATTTGAAACCAAAACTAAGGCATAACCAAAGGCAGAACTTCATTTGACTTACAGGGTGCGAGTCACTTTCCTTAGAAGTGATGAAACATGAGAAATCATTTCCTTCTGTTGCAGCTGTGAAAAGAAACTCCTCTACTCTGCTTTTGTCAATAACTCCATCACAGCACATCATAAATAAGTAAATCAACAAAAACAAGTTCCATATGAAGGAAGAAATGAGGGAACAAGTACCACCTGACAACTACAATCATGCTGCTCACTGAGCTTCAGAAAGAAATGTTGCCAATGTCTCTAACAGAGAGGTGAGAATCTGCATGAGATAGGACTGAACTCTTCTGTTGAGCTAAATAAAGAACAGTCAAATAATGATTAAATTACATACCTCACTGAGAGAGTCTAAGGAGCATACTGATAATATCTAAAGTTTTTTAGAGTATTCTCAAACCTTTATAATTGAGGAGGGGTAAAGAGTTCTCATAATAGACTTGGACATATTTTGAGGAATTTAACTTACTCACTCAAACAGAGCATTTAATCTTCATTTTCTGAAGGCTGATTGATGACTTTGAATCTTTCTTTAGAGGAGTAGCTACAGTCCTGCAAGAATATTTTTGACATGCTGTATTTTAAGGACCTCAGCAGTAACAAAAAATATGTTTATCTTATGAAAAATGTGTGTATTTATCATGATTTACAAATAAGAAAAACAATGCAAACTTCCTTAAATCTGATACACTCTGCATTGTAAACCCAATTACAAAGTTTTATTATTTTTCAGTGTAATCACTTGCGTATTGTTAACTTGCTGATGATAATGTAAATTTATGAGCTGTAATCAGCTATAGTGTAATTTTGTTCAGATCATTCTCAATGAATTTTTAGAAAGAAAAATCATAATTACAGTAATGAACATTTTAATGCTCAGACAAATTTATCTGGTGTGGTAATTTGCGACAAGTTCTGTGGCAGTGGTGGTGGTATGCTGGGGATGAATTTATTCCTTAATGATTAGCAGCCTGGTCAATCATTTGTATGTATTCTTTGAATGGAAGTAGTTGGCAGTGTAGGCATTTCTGTGATTAACATGGTAGTGTTTTATTGTTCTCTGCATAGATCAGGCTATAGGTGTAGTAGTACTACTGGGTAGGTACAACCAGTTCACCAACTGCCCTATCCCCAAAGCTGGTAACCAATTTTGTAAATTATTTGAGTAGGTAAGCTGTATGCTATGCATATTGTTCTTACCTGATGGGTAAGCCTTTGAGGGCTGAGCATCTGGTATATATCTGTTCTGTAGTGCTTGTTACATAACATCTGTTTACAAACTTACTATGTATGTGTTTATTAATAGTTATATTGCTTGTGCTTTATGTTTCTTTCAGGTGGGCAGATTCAACATGCCTGTATTGGAGTTGGAGGTGGCTAGTTGCAAGCAATGGTAAAGTCTGTATATTCTTTTCCTCTGAGCAAATGTAATGCAGCTAATAGAATAACACACAAGACTTTACTGCCATATGAGAAGTGTCTGCATGATGTTTCTTTGATAAAGAAAGAGCAGATCTAAAGCTTGATAACTTTGGTATACTGTTTGGCTCTGTTGCACTTTATTTGGTGGTATTTCTTTACGTTCATATCAATGCTTCAGGCAGGGAACATATCTTACTCTACAAAATGCATGTCACTCTCTAATGAGGGTCAAGTCTGCTTTCTCTCATTTCACAAGTACTTGAGCAAAACAAAGAATACAACAGAACATGGAACATACATAGCAACACAGATATATAGAAAATATATGTTTGGACAGATGAAGTTATTGTAGGTGATTGTAAAAGTAAAGACTTTGTTTGCCTGTTTGTTTAACCACTGCCTGATTAACCTTTTAATCTAGTCCTGAATAAGTTGACTGTAAAAGGTATATCAGAAGGGCAGTTTCTGATTGTCCTGATCAAAGGTGGAAGTTTGTTATTCAGAAAGGGAAGTCTAACAAATATTCTATGTTCCTAGCTTGCCTGTAAACTGCTAATTTCTATTTCCTTCGCTTACATTCATGCTGACTGTGATCTGTGTTTGATTAGAACTGTTTGTTCCATTTATCCTAATTTTCCCTCTTCATCTTCTGGGAAGTGATCCTTGAAATGGAGACTTTTCAAATAGACAATTTCACTGCAGATCTGTAGACACATGATATATATCTTTTTTCCGGAAAACATTGTGTCATACTTATCCATTCTTCCTTACGTCTGCTTTGAACCAGTCATTGCTATTCTTGAATGCTTACATCTTCTGGCCATTCTTCTACAGAGTCTAAGCCTGTAGGCTTGTAATATGGTATTACCACTGCTAGTAACAGGCCACGGGCTTTGCCCTACGTTTGGAAGGCCTCAGGACTGAGGCTTGTCAGGCTTGCTCTGTCTGAACTTGTCTTGAAATACCTGGGGCTGTGTTTTACATGGCCTACATCTAACAGCAGGTTTTGTTTCAGTTATGCCTACTTTGTTTCACTTCTACTTACCTGTGTACCATATAACCATGGGTTTGTACAGATAACAGTAACAAGCAGTTATTCTGTGTGGAGGGAGATGTTCACAACTGTAACATGATGAAGTATTAGAGAGTAATGCAAGAGGCCTTGGGACGTGGGGGCACAGCACAGTCTCAGGGTGCCAAGAGATGGGGTGCAGGCTTGGTACTGGAGCCCCCACTGCTTCAGACCCATACTTTTTTCAGTATGTCCCTGCCTCTCTTGTACTGGGGAGCCCGGAACTGGACCCAATCCCGATCTGTCTCACACAGGCTGAGTGGAGAGGAAGGATCACTTGCCTTGATCTGCTGGTAACAGCCTTCCTAAAGCAGCCCAGGACACTGATAACCTTCTTAAATGAGGAACGAGAAAAGAAAAGCATGTTAGTAAACATATAAAAATGATCCCAAGAGGATCCTAGAGGGAGGAGAATGAAGCCATTAACATGAACATCATACTCCTCCCAGTGAAGAACTCGCATGTGCTGACAGTTTGTGTAACAGCCCTTCCCTCTCCCCCAATACTGGATTGAAACCACTGACATCCTTAGGACCTAGAAGAGCAGGGGAAGGATGAGCATAACACCAGGAGAAGGGATAGAAACTAGCAAATGTGTTTATTTTTAATGTATTCTTACTATTAAGTTTTTTTCTGTTATAGAAGTATTCTTTTTCTGTAATAATTAGATCTGGACTAATAATTATTCTTTGAATAAATTGTTAAGATTTCAACTGTGCTAACAATACATTTTTGGCTTTATATGTAAAGGACATTTCCTCTTTTCCTGTAAACAAAATCCTGAGTGTAAAAAGACCACAAGAAATATTAATTGTACAGTTATAATTTTTACACTCAAACTAGTATTCTGGAAGGAGGTTTTCTTTTTTTCTGTGGAAACTAGCTGAGCAATTTGAGATTTTGGCTGAAATTCCGTAGAAGAGAGAATTAGGGCAATCCTGAAATGAGGAATATGATGTACAGTGTTTTTCAGGGTTAGGCTGACTGCAGGACTAAAGGATGTCAACTTGACTTCTTTTATGCAGTTATGAACAACTTGCAAATCTCCTCTTTCTTCAGTCAGCGTTTTGCTCTGGAAATTTTTGAGGACAGATACAAATGGAAAAGTGTTTGTTTTGGAAAGGGATCTTTTTTGTCCCCCCAAGTGTTGTAAGCGATAAGTGCATCTCACGTTTAGTTGGTAGTACCTGGTTTGAGCCGGGGCTATTACGCATATAGCACAAGATTGCAGAGGTCCCACTTGAAGCTGGAGTCCTGGTGCGTTAGCTACCGTACATGCACACGCTGCATAGTGTATTGAGCGATGGATCATGCAATCAAGTCTTGTTGAAGCAGTGGCGTGCTAAGTAAACCGGTTAACATTTCTGTGTGGCAATAGCACTATGCTCCATTACATGCTGTAGTATATTTACTGTAAGTGTAGCATATTTATTACCATACTCATCTTTCACCTTTTCACTATTTTGAGATCAAAGCAGAAGGGAAAACAGTATAGAATTTCCATATTTGCTAAAAATAAATCCTGCTTCCCTTCATGAAACCTTTTTTCCAGAAAGAGTTTTGTCTTGCAGCTACTGTAAACAATATTTATGAACTAAATGGCTCTGATGCACTCCATCACTGTCCACATGAAGATCTTTGGGGAGGGAAAAAAGATTTCATACTCTGCTGTGATTAACACAGGGAGATCCCATATTCTTACTGGTGTTGCAAAATTCTTTTTTAAAGATCATACCTGAAAATTCATATGAATAAAGAAAAATCCAAATGAATATCCACACAGATGGGAAAAAGTCTTTTTAATATTGTAGATCATCATACACCATGGTTTTGGAAGGTCTTGTTAATGGCCTATAAAGAGCTGGCCAACCATGAGTTTCTGTACTCTCAGTTGTCGAAGTACATTAAATATGTGCATTATTTTTATACGTATTTCTAAAAGTTTAAGTCCCTGTCTACTTCAGTGTATGTTACATGAAGTTATATTAGTCTGCTCTATTTAATAATTTGTCTTAAATGAACTTTTACATGGCAATGTACAGTCTACTATATCCTGCTTTTAATATTCTGGTCTTACTCAGAATGTATTGTAGGCATTATATTTCTATATTGGTGTTGTTACCCTTTAATAATGTTTGGTTTTTAGATTGGAAGTAAAAAAAAAAGAAATTCAGGAAGCCTTATGAATCTCACGAATAGACTTATTTATTACTCTGTAATATTAATAAGTAGTATTGTCTCAAAAGTACTGGCACACATAAAATAGTTAAATTTAATTTGTAATCATTAAAATATCATCCCTATACAAATACAAGGATTAAAATATCATCCCATATACAAATAGAAAACATTTAAATGACTATTGAAACTTGAATGAATACTACAAGTAGAAATCATGGTCTACTCTTAATGATATAATCTGCAACATTTATGAACAACATGATTAAAACTTCCCAAATATAACCTTTTAAAGCCAAACAATTACTGTCGAATGTAACAGTTTAAAAGATGGTTGAATAATGTGGATATTCTGAACTTATGATCAAGTGCAAACACACTACATATGACTGAGTTTTCATGAAGAGTTTGCTGTAGTGTTATATGACAAAACAGACTGTAGTATTTTTTCCATATATAATGGGTAAATGTACTTAGTTAAAGCTAACAAATTGAAGCATTAAGAAAGTCAATTTGCATTTCCTATGTAAGATACTATTTTTATGTTAGTCTTGCTACATTTAATAAGGAAACACTTTGGGGTGTTGTGGGTTTGTTTTTCTGATTTTAACATACTGGTAATGGGCGTTGACTGATTATTAAATTCTTTTTCCTCTTTCGGAAGTTTATATTTTTTCTAGGAAAGAGCCCATGTATAATGAATTACAGAAAATTACAAGTAAATAAGAGATGACAAGAGTCCACCTGCTCAGCGTATGCACAGATAACAGAAAATAGATAGCCCCAATATGCTTCTCTTGTAAGCACAATCCTCTTCAAAGTTGTAATCCTGATTTTTGTGTAGCTGATCTGTACCTGATTGAAAATCACTTTTTCCCTCCCATGAAAGTTTAATTCATAAGTAAAACATGGCATTATAAAGGTAAATAAAGAAGTACTGTGCAAGAATAAGAAACAATACAATGTTTGTGATCTGTGTCAGTAAAACAGCTACTGGAATGTTACATCCATTTTGTCTGTCCAGAAGGTAGAACAATATCCACTAACTGGTACAAAGAGATTGACTATGAAATAGTCAGTATAGACAGTATAGTTAATTATGGTCTCAATAATTTGCATTGCTGTAAAATGTTGTGGCCTCAAAATGTCACACAAACAATTGATCAAATAATTCACTTAATTTTTCAGCCTTGTTGCTATTCTCATTTTTAACTGAATTCTTTAAAGAACATATTTTATTTTTAATAAATTATTTCTCTTGTTATTCAATACTCATTTACAAGGGTAGCTTTGTGTTCTAACTTCCTCACATTCCTTACATATAAGAAGTACAAAACTAGAGGTTTTACCTTGTACTGTAATTTTCATAGCAGTAAGATTGCTGATTTGATATGGGACGCATCTATGATTGAAGCTTGCAACTACTTCAGTGTCCTGGTTTCAGCCAGGATAGACCTGGTTTTCTTCACAGAAGCTAGTGTGAGACTGTGTTTTGGATTTGGGATGAGAAACTGCTGGTGTTTTGGGTTGTTGCTGAGCAGTCAAGGACAGTCCAGCTTCTTGTGCTGGCCTGTCAGCAAGAAGGCTGGGGGTGCACGAGGAGCTGGCAGGGGACACAGCCGGGACAGCTGACCCAGGCTGGCCAAGGGGATATTCCCTACCATACGACGTCATGCCCAGTACATAAACTGGAGTTGGCCGGGGGGTGGGAATCGCTGCTTGGGGACAGACTGTCGATCGCTGGGTGGTGAGCAATTGCTGTATTGGGCATCACTTGTTCTCATACATTCCTTTGTCGTTATTATTATTGTTGTTATCATTGTTGTTTCTTTCTCTCTTTCTGTCCTATTAAACTGTTTTTATCTCAACCCACTAGTTTTTTTTTCTAATTCTCTCCCCCGTCCCACTGGGGGAGGGGGAATGAGTGAGCGGCTGCGTGGTGCTTATTTGCCGGCTGGGGCTAAACCATAACAGTCCTTTTTGACGCACAACATGGGGCTCGAGGCTTGAGATAATAGTTGCAGGTCACAATATCAGTTTATTTGATTTGCATCATGCTCTCGTCTTTGCCGTACATGTTAAGGATCGGTGTTGGTTTCGGCGGGCTGCTGTATTCTGCGATGATTAGTAACGTCTCGCCTGCGAGATTTGTTTTTAGAACACTGACCTTGAGCTTAATGTGGTATCATCTGAGCTCAGTACTAAAGCCGTTGCTGTATTGTGTGGAGACGATTAGCAATTATACTTCTGCCTCTGAAAGGCTTTCTATGGAGGAAATGCAGAATGGTACCTTTGCTATGCTCTATCATAACGTTTCCTCCTTCATTACAATAATTCTTCCGTATTTTGAACACCCTTGGGTAGTTAAAATACCTCTATTGCTACTTCTGGGGAGCACTGTTTCGGTTTTGTCTAAGGTTGGCAAGCAATTTAAGAATATCACCCAGAGATCTACCCCAAGGTGGGATAGTTATGAATAGCAGGGTGTGTGGAACAGCATAGGCAAATGC